>NW_020356264.1:0-86816 GCF_002211085.1 Panicum hallii | reverse complement strand
GTTTAGCCCAAGTCTTAAAAAAACCTCATATTGGAGTTTTGAAGTTCAAACCCTATAACAAAATTGAAGAGCTCGAAAAGTTGTACAACTTTCATTTTGGTCACCTTTATGTTTGAGCCCTAGAACAGTAGTTAAATTTGTTTTTACCAAGAGGTCCCTGTAAATTTCTAAAATTACAAACCAGCCCTTGGAAATTCCCTTTCTCTTTCTCCTCTGGTGTTCCTCTGTTTCTACGTTCTGCAGCTCGCCTTACGCCGTTCCTGCCACCTCCTGCTGCAATATTTCCACGCGTCACTATCCCTCAGCTCTCCTCTGACGCCCTTATTTCTTCTCCCACCGCAGCACAGTTCCGTCCCTATCCTCTCTCCTCTTTTTTTCCTCAGCACAAACAGGCGCTTGGTGGCAGCTGCAGCAGGGACGGCCGGGCGGAAGCGAGCGCCGGGCCCGTGCGGCGCTGGCGCCAGAGCTGGGCGCGGCCAAGGGCGACCCCGAGCGGGACGGCGGCCTGCGCGCGGCGCGTGCAGTGCTGGAGGCGAGCGGCCCACGCGGGCAGGCGGCGGCTCAGCGCGCGGGCCGGGCGCTGGGATGCGCGGCTAGCGGCGGCTAGCGGCGGGAGCTGGAGACGCGCGAGCTGCGGCGGCCCGCAGAAATGCGCGCGGGGACAGGCGGACGCGCGGGAGCGCGCGGCCCAGAGCGCGGGCGCAGCGGCGAGCCAGGGCGGCGCGGCGTGCGGCAGTGCGCGAGGCCCAGGCGGGCGCGGCTCAGGCGGGAGGCCGGCCAAGCAGCTGCGGGCGCCCAGCGCAGGCGGCCCCACGCGGAGCGAGCGCGGCGCGGCTGCGCGGCGGGCCGGGTGAGCTGCGGCAGCGCGGCATGAGCGTGTGCGGGAGCAGGCGGTTCCAGGCGGCGGCTCAGCGCGTGGGCGAGCACAGGCGCGCAGGCAGTGCGGGCACGGTCCAGGCGCGGGGCGACCAGAAGCTGATGCAGGCGGTGGCAGTGCGCGGTGCAGGTGCGGTGCGGCCCAGGCGAGCGGAGCGGCTAGCAGCTGCGGTGGTTTGGCGCGGTGGTGGAGCAGTGGTGCGCATGGCCGGAGCAGCTCGCATCCCTGAGCTCCATTTTTTTTTCCCAAGCGTTTCCTCTATTCCAATTGCAGATGAAGGACCTCGTGCGACAATTGGAACAAGCTCAGGGGGTTTTCTGCAAGTTCTAGACCCATAGAAACAGTGTTGTTTGAGGACCTCTGGGTAAGAGTTTTGTTATTTCATGTGAGCTGCGTTGCTGACTTATAAATTCAATAGAAAATTGTAGGAAATTCCAAAAATTGCAAAACCAGTTTTGTTGGAAACTAGATTTTAAGCTCTACAACTTCTATTAAGTAAGTTGGATATGAAACTAAATAGTTTAGAATCTATGTTAAATCTAAGATAAGAGAGAGTGTAAAATTCATAGCTCCTACGTATTAACTTTGTAGATCATGATTTTTGTTATACAATTTTTATAGATTAAGTATGAATTGATGTGGAATTTTCAAACCTAATTTTGTTTTGTAACTTAAATTCTTTTAAGTTAATCAATTCAATTTGTTTATAGAAGGAATAGCTAAGCTATGTTCAGTCATGTTTGCTTGTTATTGCAATGTGTTCTTGTGCCGCTTGTTTAAATCTTAATTAGACTTGTTGTGCAACTTTAAATAAGGTCTAATTCGAAGTGAAATGTTTGAATTGTTTTTAGCCTACTGTTTATATGACACTAAACTTATTAGCTATTGGTAGCCAAAGTTCTTGCCATAGATTGACTAAAAAATAAATTGTGCACCATGGCTGATGTATTTACTGGCCCTATGGCAGACTTTTTGTGATGATTGATTAACCTTTTATTCATATGGATGCTCATGCCTTTACTTCAGTCTTGATTGCAATATTGTTAGAGCCCCTTTCTTATGTAAAGGTCCTAGTTTACCTCGTGTATCGACTACTTAGTTAATATACCTTTGTAACTAGGCTTAGCAATCGGCTACTAGTTCAGCTGATTTTCGATAGGCGTGACCCTATCGGCCATAAGCCCCTTGACTTCTTCCCTACCGGCAAAAGCCCCTTGGCCGATGTTTACCACCCTATCGGTCCGATCCAATGTTAGTGCCCCTAATCGACCTGGTCTGTTTTAGACAACCACGCCGGTTATGCATTAATCAATTATTTGTTAATATCATCGAACCACTTAAACACTGATTACTTCGGTTAACACTCTAGTCAAGAGTCGGATAGGCACATTCAATAGAGAATGTAGTTGTCAGCTAAGCACAGCCAGTACAGCATAAGGGAATCGGCTACTTGTGCCGATTCACAAATCTAACGCATGCACATATGTTAGCTCGGTCGATGTTCACACTATCGACTAGTTTACCAATGCACAATCAAATAGTTACATACCCTGATTGGCTAGCATGCTGATGTTTACAAATCGACTAAATTGCTAAAAACATAAATCGGCTATGCCGATGCGCACAGTGATCAACTAACCCTCCGATTTAAATAACGTATCGGCTGCACATAGTCGACGTATCGGAGATGCACACACGATCTTAGAATTCTGTTACCCTTTGATCTAAGCCAATTCCAGTTGTTGCCCATAGCAGTCAATTATGGCCGGTCAATCCTTAGTTTTCCCATCCTTATCCACACACTGTTATCAGCCGATTTATCGGCTGAGAGATCGGCTATATGCTTACCGGTTACATACCTCAACCATATCCCCTTTAGTCTAATTCTGCACTTAAGGTCTCATTAACCTAGTTTAATATTAGTGTTCTGTTACATCTAATTCTTGAAATAGGTTTAACTTAGATAACCCCATCGGCTGTACATCACTCAATTGTGATACTGATGTAATCCAGCCGATGCAACCACACCTAGTTACCTAAGATAACACTTAAACACATCTTAGTTAGGCACAACCAATGCAGAGTAGGACAATCAGCTACACAGCTGATTCACCAATCGGCTGAATACGCTGAGACACAGACCGTACGGATACATAGTTTGACTAGTCTATCAATACACCATCGGCTAGTTACTTGCTTTAGTCAACTAGCTATGCCGATACATCACTCGACTAATTCTACCCGATGTATAAATCGGCGAATGTGCCGATATACTAAATCGGCTAGAAGGTCAAACCACCGATCGACTAGTTTTGCTAAAGCATGGATCCGCTATGCTGATACGCACGCGATCAGTTAAGTACGCCGATGCTCACACAGATGAGCTAGGACACAGCCGCTTTAGAAAACATCCCTCTACTAAAGTGATCGATGTTTTCATCGATCAATTAGAAAACCAGTGCACCTGTCAATCGGCTACCCAGACCAAAGTACACAACCCTAGATCAATAAGATTGTACAGTAGACGCGCCTCTGTTAGGCCCGACCAAAGCACGTCTATCGGCTAAACCTGATCGATTAAGGTCAAGATCTATACACCAACTAATTAAATAATTGAACATGCTACCTAATGAAGTTAATATAGATGTTTAGGGTAAACCCCCTGTTGCTTAACGAGACTAGTTAGTTTAGTTAATACTCGATAAATGACTGCCCAGTACAGGGTAGTTAGGTTGTTTGTCGAAATGTAATGTTCTTTTATTTAGATTGCAACTTTATTGTGAATTGAAATGAGAGTGTATGTCATTGAACTCCATCTTGGCATATCATATAGATTCGACCACTCTCGCCAATGAAAATTACCAGCTAATCCCGGAATTAGAAGGAGGTTATTCTGAAGACCCCGGGAACTTCGTCGCGGAATTATCGGAAGCCCCGAACTAAAGTTCGGAAGATCTTAACTTTACTGACTTCAGTCCCACCAGTAAAGGCAAGCCCCGGACATAACACCTACTTTATTACACTGCCACTTATATTACTTATATATATATATATCTCTTTATGCATTAGGTTCTTAGGAGTTGTTTGGAAACTTAGTTGCATTGTTCTAGAAACCAATGTACTGAACACTAGAACTGAGTCCGACTAGCTGCTCTGCTTATAGGACCGGTAGAAGTCGAGTGATTTCCTGTCACTCGCGCGACTTAGGAATTGTAATGATTTACATTCCTGTTATCACTATAAGGATGCCGGATGGGAGTTTTATGAGGTATCATGGTCAAGATGATACCCCGTCTGTGTTGTTGAATTTTGATAAGGTCGCAGTGTGTGGTAGCGGTGGTTAAGCGTTTGAAAGTACTAGCCACATGCCGTGAAATATGGTAAGCGGTAAGCCTAGTAACCGATCGGCCCGAGGAGTGGACATACCTCCCACCACATGTATTTGCTTCTTTTGGTTACTTTGTTCGACGTGTAGGCATATGTGTTGCTGGGCAACCAGGAGTACGGGTTTTGTAGTCGCGCTACAGACGTACGTCCTGCACTTTTGTAGTGCGTAAGACATGCAGTCGCTTGTGGTGGCACTGATCCACGAGTCGGAATGAAAGGTAAACGGTTGCTTCGGAACTACCCTGTGGTGTTCCAAGCGTGTGAGTTAGGTTTACCTTGCAAGGGTTGAATCTCGATTCAGGAATCGTCCGCCTCTCATGATGTATGAGACTGCTTACCCCCTTTACCACATAGAGTAACAAGAGCAACTATGTGATTATTCAAGATGATGTTTGATTAAAGATTCTACCCTGTTTGAATAGTTATAGGTGCTTACCTAGAATGGATAATCAACTAGAACCTGAAAGCTAAAAGTTGAAATTAAGGACCTATTCGTTATTGCTTTTCAGCTGAAAATAAACCCAGAAGCCTTGAAAAGCTTTCATGAGTCTAGTTATGGGCTAAGGTATACCCAATTCCGGGTAAGTCTTGCTGAGTATTAGTATACTCAGCCTTGCTAGTTATATGTTTTTCAGATGATATCTATGAAGACCCTACTCTTTCCTTGTCATGGCCCTGTGCTTTTCCAGAAGATTGGTCCGAGGAATGGGATCCGTCCCCGACCAATACTGATGTTTTCGAGTGATGTCGTGTCCGAGCTTAGCATGACATCTGTCTTGTCGAAGTGCTGTAGATCATCGCGTATGTTTTCCGCTGCTAAAAATTCATAGCTTAAACAGTTTGTATTGTTTTCTCTAAATTGGAAATTTGTACTACTTTTATAACTCTTGTAAAGTAATTTCCTATAATGTAAATTATGATGGTGATTGCATCTCTGGACTCACCTTCATGTGAGGTAACCTTATTTGATCCTGTGTAATGGTGGTTTATCGGGACGTTACCCGACAGGCCAAGGGATTATACCGTTTGAAGTACGTCGGAGCCCTTTGGAGTGGACTCGCGTACTTGAGCCGGTATAATTCAGGTTGGTTCTGTCACAGCTGGTATCAGAGCTATAAGGTTACCCTGGAGATACATTTTACCTTAGAAATGATTTCAGTATAAAAGTTTGACCAACAAAGTATTTGGCAAAACTACGTTTAATTCGTTAAGGATTATGTATAGTACGTAAGCCCTAGGGTAATGTTATTATGGGAATTAGAGGTGGCTGTAATATATAAATATATATGATTAACTCCCAGCATTACTTTTCAGTTGAAACTTAATTTCATGCACAACCCAACTTTACTTTTTGTAACGACATCTTCGATGGTGAGGTAAGAAGGTAAGAATCCTCAGCCAACTGAGGGAGCTTGGCCTTCCCGTCGGTGATGCGAACCGAACGCTGTTTCTCAAGCAGTGGCCTACTTGAGATGCTGCCAATGTACCAACCTCGGTTGACTACATTGGGAGTATATGGTTCGGCGCAGGGTATGGCGATCGCTGTTCATACCCCCGCATTTTGCGGTACCCCCGTGAATACGTTATTCAATAACGTATGTTAACGTTGTCTGTACGGCGGTAATTGTACAGATGCTGTTTCTATAGTGAACAGTAATGAATGGGGACGCTTTCATGACATGCTGGCATGAAAGGTTCATTGGATATATATGCATTGTGGTTTTCTGCAGGTACACTAACCACGATTCCGAAACTAAGACGAATAGGATTTATCGACTAGTTAATAGTGAGAGACGTATCTATACTATGCCACCGCAACTAACCACGTAAGACCAAGATTACTTGGTAGTTATTTTTATTTGTGAGGACGTAGAACGCGCATGCATCATGACATCTTGGATTGACCTGATTGCCTTGTTTGATATGTTGATGTACTGAAACATGTGTTGTATCTGAATGCTTGCCTAGACTTTGTATTGTAGGAGTTAACGTAATATGCTAGACTAATTTAGAGTTAAAACCGTCTTTGGTGAATCAAATGGATTGGGTTATGTTTGAACCCTACCACCAATCTTAGCTTGACAGCTAAATCAAATCCTTGATTTTGCTTTAAATCTGTTTCGGCAGAACCATTGAACTTCTCCTTTGATAGTTAAATCTTGATAACTATCATCGAACCCTTCAATCTATCATCTAGTGATTTATCTATCCTCTCTTAGTGTTATACCATATATTGTTGACCATTCCGATTACAACATCTGAAATGTTGCACCTTCGATTTCTGCTCAAATGATTTTTGACAAATTAAAAAGATGTATGACCATAATTACTTTTTGAATACAATCCTCCCAGCAAAAGTTATGCATCATAACACATACCATCTTGGTTAGTACATGGTGTTGCATCATTATCGGAAATCCGTAGACTGACTAACGGGTGTGCTTTTAGTACAACTTTAGATTGTCTTCGATTTCCTAAGTCTATCTTGTTGTTGTTGGCACTACAAGGTTGCTATTCTTCTTTTGTGGTGGTGTTTAATCACATGACCATGTTGCCGTGACGGAACCTAAGGCCTCATGTGTGCTGCAGCCACATGACTGAGCCATTAGGAGCGCACTGGTGACTAGGTCTATGTGACGTAACCTCACTGCAATCTTTTCTTATGCAACCTTACTAGTGTCCTAACTTCTAATCTTTGTCTAAGGATATAGGACTAACCAAGTGTTAGTTACGAGCGAACAGTTGCAAGGAGCGAGTCATATGCATCATCAACTCATGAGGGTATGCATCATATTTCATGCATTTCATACGTGCATACATTGCAAGTATCATTATCCTTGCATCATGGTGTATGCATCATTCGGTCAGCATCATGGTAATTGCATTATGTCTTACGCACCATCTTGATCGTGCATGGAATTCTCCATCTTCATGTTGCATCATCATTTCAATCATACATCTCAACAGTGCATCACGATCATGGTTGGAGCATTTTATCATTATTCCTTGATTGCATTGGTATAAATAGGCATATTTTACAATCAATATCATCTAAATCATTCAGATAATAAATTCTGAGCAGAAATGTTTCAAACATTACTTATCAATCTCTCGTATTATTCTCACTTGCTATCCATGAGCTTTGTGATGAATATTGCCGATATTTATCATCGTCATGTGATGATCTTAGCTCTGCGAGAACTCAATCCTCTTTTGCTCTCTTCTTTTGTCAAACTCATCCGTATACGATCTATCCATGCTCTCGTTACACTTATCATACTCCAACGACTTTTACTTCTCTGGTGTGTTTGTTTCCTGCCGCATTTAATGGGTGATTTGCTTCTCTTCCCTTAAGAGTCTTTCGTCCGAATCTCGGGACGAGATTCTTTTTAGGGGGGAAGGCTGTGATAGTTCGTGTATTTGTAATGTTAGACTTATATTTTGATAGTGTGAAGTGTATGCTTGTTAGTGTAAAATTTTTGTGTGTTTGTATGAAGTTCTTGAAAATCTTAAGTAAAAAGGGTATTTTCGTAATTATGGAAAAACTAGGGTTGTTTTTGCAAAATGTAATTTGATAAGAAAGAACTTCAAAATAAGTGAAGATTAGTTTTGCAAATATATTTTTCTTACTTTATGTTTTGTAAAAATCTATATTTTTACCCAACAGTTGCATTAGAAATGTAAGAGTTAAAATTGTGTAAAAATTTGAGTAAAGTTGAGGAAATAGGGTATGTATGTGATTTTACAAAAATACAAGTCCTTTTATGCAAAATAGATGATTCACAAAAGTAACTTTCCAAAAATTACTAGAGGTCAAAGGGTAATAATGTAAGTAATTATGACTTACATAGCAATTTGCGAATAGACCCACGGTTATATGTAATTTACACTAACAATGACAAAGATTTTATATTTAATTCAAGTTTAGCCCAAGTCTTAAAATAAAACCTCATATTTGGAGTTTTGAAGTTCAAACCCTATAACAAAATTGAAGAGCTCGAAAAGTTGTACAACTTTCATTTTGGTCACCTTTATGTTTGAGCCCTAGAACAGTAGTTAAATTTGTTTTTACCAAGAGGTCCCTGTAAATTTCTAAAATTACAAACCAGCCCTTGGGAAATTCCCTTTCTCTTTCTCCTCTGGTGTTCCTCTGTTTCAACGTTCTGCAGCTCGCCGCTTACCGCCGTTCCTGCCACCTCCTGCTGCAAATATTTCCACGCGTCACTATCCCTCAGCTCCTCCTCTGACGCCCTTATTTCTTCTCCCACCGGCAGCACAGTTCCGTCCCTATCCTCTCCCTCTCTTTTTTTCCTCAGCACAAACAGGCGCTTGGTGGCAGCTGCAGCAGGGACGGCCGGGCGGAAGCGAGCGGCCGGGCCCGTGCGGCGCTGGCGCCAGAGCTGGGCGCGGCCAAGGGCGACCCCGAGCGGGAACCGGCGGCCTGCGCGCGGGCGCGTGTGCAGTGCTGGAGGCGAGCGGCCCACGCGGGCAGGCGGCGGCTCAGCGCGCGGGCCGGCGCTGGGATGCGCGGCTAGCGGCGGCTAGCGGCGGGAGCTGGAGACGCGCGAGCTGGCGGCGGCCGCAGAAATGCGCGCGGGGCAGGCGGACGCGCGGGAGCGCGCGGCCCAAGCGCGGGCGGCAGCGGCCGAGCCAGGGCGGCGCGCGTGCGGCAGTGCGCGAGGCCCAGGCGGGCGCGGCTCAGGCGGAGGCCGGCCCAGGCAGCTGCGGGCGCCAGCGCAGGCGGCCCCACGCGGAGCGAGCGCGGCGCGGCTGCGCGGCGGGCCCGGGTGAGCTGCGGCAGCGCGGGCATGAGCGTGTGCGGGAGCAGGCGGTTCCAGGCGGCGGCTCAGCGCGTGGGCGAGCACAGGCGCGCAGGCAGTGCGGGCACGGTCCAGGCGCGGGGCGACCAGAAGCTGATGCAGGCGGTGGCAGTGCGCGGTGCAGGTGCGGCTGCGGCCCAGGCGAGCGGAGCGGCTAGCAGCTGCGGTGGTTTGGCGCGGTGGTGGAGCAGTGGTGCGCATGGCCGGAGCAGCTCGCATCCCTGAGCTCCATTTTTTTTTCCCCAAGCGTTTCCTCTATTCCAATTGCAGATGAAGGACCTCGTGCGACAATTGGAACAAGCTCAGGGGGTTTTCTGCAAGTTCTAGACCCATAGAAACAGTGTTGTTTGAGGACCTCTGGGTAAGAGTTTTTGTTATTTCATGTGAGCTGCGTTGCTGACTTATAAATTCAATAGAAAATTGTAGGAAATTCCAAAAATTGCAAAACCAGTTTTGTTGGAAACTAGATTTTAAGCTCTACAACTTCTATTAAGTAAGTTGGATATGAAACTAAATAGTTTAGAATCTATGTTAAATCTAAGATAAGAGAGAGTGTAAAATTCATAGCTCCTACGTATTAACTTTGTAGATCATGATTTTTGTTATACAATTTTTATAGATTAAGTATGAATTGATGTGGAATTTTCAAACCTAATTTTGTTTTGTAACTTAAATTCTTTTAAGTTAATCAATTCAATTTGTTTATAGAAGGAATAGCTAAGCTATGTTCAGTCATGTTTGCTTGTTATTGCAATGTGTTTCTTGTGCCGCTTGTTTAAATCTTAATTAGACTTGTTGTGCAACTTTAAATAAGGTCTAATTCGAAGTGAAATGTTTGAATTGTTTTTAGCCTACTGTTTATATGACACTAAACTTATTAGCTATTGGTAGCCAAAGTTCTTGCCATAGATTGACTAAAAATAAATTGTGCACCATGGCTGATGTATTTACTGGCCCTATGGCAGACTTTTTGTGATGATTGATTAACCTTTTATTCATATGGATGCTCATGCCTTTACTTCATTCTTGATTGCAATATTGTTAGAGCCCCTTTCTTATGTAAAGGTCCTAGTTTACCTCGTGTATCGACTACTTAGTTAATATACCTTTGTAACTAGGCTTAGCAATCGGCTACTAGTTCAGCTGATTTTCGATAGGCGTGACCCTATCGGCCATAAGCCCCTTGACTTCTTCCCTACCGGCAAAAGCCCCTTGGCCGATGTTTACCACCCTATCGGTCCGATCCAATGTTAGTGCCCTAATCGACCTGGTCTGTTTTAGACAACCACGCCGGTTATGCATTAATCAATTATTTGTTAATATCATCGAACCACTTAAACACTGATTACTTCGGTTAACACTCTAGTCAAGAGTCGGATAGGCACATTCAATAGAGAATGTAGTTGTCAGCTAAGCACAGCCAGTACAGCATAAGGGAATCGGCTACTTGTGCCGATTCACAAATCTAACGCATGCACATATGTTAGCTCGGTCGATGTTCACACTATCGACTAGTTTACCAATGCACAATCAAATAGTTACATACCCTGATTGGCTAGCATGCTGATGTTTACAAATCGACTAAATTGCTAAAAACATAAATCGGCTATGCCGATGCGCACAGTGATCAACTAACCCTCCGATTTAAATAACGTATCGGCTGCACATAGTCGACGTATCGGAGATGCACACACGATCTTAGAATTCTGTTACCCTTTGATCTAAGCCAATTCCAGTTGTTGCCCATAGCAGTCAATTATGGCCGGTCAATCCTTAGTTTTCCCATCCTTATCCACACACTGTTATCAGCCGATTTATCGGCTGAGAGATCGGCTATATGCTTACCGGTTACATACCTCAACCATATCCCCTTTAGTCTAATTCTGCACTTAAGGTCTCATTAACCTAGTTTAATATTAGTGTTCTGTTACATCTAATTCTTGAAATAGGTTTAACTTAGATAACCCCATCGGCTGTACATCACTCAATTGTGATACTGATGTAATCCAGCCGATGCAACCACACCTAGTTACCTAAGATAACACTTAAACACATCTTAGTTAGGCACAACCAATGCAGAGTAGGACAATCAGCTACACAGCTGATTCACCAATCGGCTGAATACGCTGAGACACAGACCGTACGGATACATAGTTTGACTAGTCTATCAATACACCATCGGCTAGTTACTTGCTTTAGTCAACTAGCTATGCCGATACATCACTCGACTAATTCTACCCGATGTATAAATCGGCGAATGTGCCGATATACTAAATCGGCTAGAAGGTCAAACCACCGATCGACTAGTTTTGCTAAAGCATGGATCCGCTATGCTGATACGCACGCGATCAGTTAAGTACGCCGATGCTCACACAGATGAGCTAGGACACAGCCGCTTTAGAAAACATCCCTCTACTAAAGTGATCGATGTTTTCATCGATCAATTAGAAAACCAGTGCACCTGTCAATCGGCTACCCAGACCAAAGTACACAACCCTAGATCAATAAGATTGTACAGTAGACGCGCCTCTGTTAGGCCCGACCAAAGCACGTCTATCGGCTAAACCTGATGCATCCTCATCGATTAAGGTCAAGATCTATACACCAACTAATTAAATAATTGAACATGCTACCTAATGAAGTTAATATAGATGTTTAGGGTAAACCCCCTGTTGCTTAACGAGACTAGTTAGTTTAGTTAATACTCGATAAATGACTGCCCAGTACAGGGTAGTTAGGTTGTTTGTCGAAATGTAATGTTCTTTTATTTAGATTGCAACTTTATTGTGAATTGAAATGAGAGTGTATGTCATTGAACTCCATCTTGCATATCATATAGATTCGACCACTCTCGCCAATGAAAATTACCAGCTAATCCCGGAATTAGAAGGAGGTTATTCTGAAGACCCCGGGAACTTCGTCGCGGAATTATCGGAAGCCCCGAACTAAAGTTCGGAAGATCTTAACTTTACTGACTTCAGTCCCACCAGTAAAGGCAAGCCCCGGACATAATAACTACTTTATTACACTGCCACTTATATTACTTATATATATATATATCTCTTTATGCATTAGGTTCTTAGGAGTTGTTTGGAAACTTAGTTGCATTGTTCTAGAAACCAATGTACTGAACACTAGAACTGAGTCCGACTAGCTGCTCTGCTTATAGGACCGGTAGAAGTCGAGTGATTTCCTGTCACTCGCGCGACTTAGGAATTGTAATGATTTACATTCCTGTTATCACTATAAGGATGCCGGATGGGAGTTTTATGAGGTATCATGGTCAAGATGATACCCCGTCTGTGTTGTTGAATTTTGATAAGGTCGCAGTGTGTGGTAGCGGTGGTTAAGCGTTTGAAAGTACTAGCCACATGCCGTGAAATATGGTAAGCGGTAAGCCTAGTAACCGATCGGCCCGAGGAGTGGACATACCTCCCACCACATGTATTTGCTTCTTTTGGTTACTTTGTTCGACGTGTAGGCATATGTGTTGCTGGGCAACCAGGAGTACGGGTTTTGTAGTCGCGCTACAGACGTACGTCCTGCACTTTTGTAGTGCGTATGACCTGCAATCGCTTGTGGTGGCACTGATCCACGAGTCGGAATGAAAGGTAAACGGTTGCTTCGGAACTACCCTGTGGTGTTCCAAGCGTGTGAGTTAGGTTTACCTTGCAAGGGTTGAATCTCGATTCAGGAATCGTCCGCCTCTCACGATGTATGAGACTGCTTACCCCCTTTACCACATAGAGTAACAAGAGCAACTATGTGATTATTCAAGATGATGTTTGATTAAAGATTCTACCCTGTTTGAATAGTTATAGGTGCTTACCTAGAATGGATAATCAACTAGAACCTGAAAGCTAAAAGTTGAAATTAAGGACCTATTCGTTATTGCTTTTCAGCTGAAAATAAACCCAGAAGCCTTGAAAAGCTTTCATGAGTCTAGTTATGGGCTAAGGTATACCCAATTCCGGGTAAGTCTTGCTGAGTATTAGTATACTCAGCCTTGCTAGTTATATGTTTTTCAGGTGATATCTATGAAGACCCTACTCTTTCCTTGTCATGGCCCTGTGCTTTTCCAGAAGATTGGTCCGAGGAATGGGATCCGTCCCCGACCAATACTGATGTTTTCGAGTGATGTCGTGTCCGAGCTTAGCATGGCATCCGTCTTGTCGAAGTGCTGTAGATCATCGCGTATGTTTTCCGCTGCTAAAAATTCATAGCTTAAACAGTTTGTATTGTTTTCTCTAAATTGGAAATTTTGTACTACTTTTATAAACTCTTGTAAAGTAATTTCCTATAATGTAAATTATGATGGTGATTGTATCTCTGGACTCACCTTCGTGTGAGGTAACCTTATTTGATCCTGTGTAATGGTGGTTTATCGGGACGTTACCCGACAGGCCAAGGGATTATACCGTTTGAAGTACGTCGGAGCCCTTTGGAGTGGACTCGCGTACTTGAGCCGGTATAATTCAGGTTGGTTCTGCCACAGAATCCACCACCAAATAGAATTATCCCCAGCTCTCATCAAAGATTAGGAACAAATCCTATTGGATTCTATCATGTGGTAATTAGAGCAAGGTTTTCGGTGAGAGTTTCTAAACATACTTTACATTACCTACAGTCCAGAAATCCCAAAAACAAGTTAGATCCAAAAATCCGAACGAAATCCTAGTTCTTTGCTTGTTGAGTTTTCAGTTGCATTGTTTGGACTAGTTGCTGGTTCCTAGTGGTTAATTCTTTAGAGTTTTGAGTTTATTTTTAGTCACCACGAAATCCACCAGAACCATTCATATGTCCACTGCCATTTTGCCACCACGAATGCATCTTCCCCAATTAAGTACCACGAGAAAATAGCCATATATTTTGTATTTGATGTCCAATTCAAGAGTTTAAATACAATCTGAAAATCTTATCTTGTGACCTTTCCAACGGATCTAACCTCGTCCCCAAATTCCTTTTGAGCGCTTTGCAATAGCGCTGGAGATTTTGCGATCTACTGTAAATCTGATTTTAAGGGGCTGTGTGCAGCAATCTCCTTATTTTGGTTATTGCAATACTAAACTGAAGAGTATAGGCTTCTGAAGAAAAAGAAAGAAAGAAAGAAGTAAAGAAATAAAGACGGAAAAAAAAGAAGAAAAGGAGCAAAAAAATAAAGAAAGAAAAAAGAGTAAAGTTGTTGTTTCGTTGCACTCATTTGCTGCTTTGGTGTGTGACAACGCTTGTGTTTAGGCTCATGTTTCTAGCTTGATTTAGCCCTAGGACCAGCATAGGACTATCAGTGAATGCTTATTCAACTTGCATTGACTAACGTGGTTCTAGCTATACCTTGATTCATTTTCCTTGCAGTCACCTATAGCTCCAGAAATTATCTACTACATCATAGGGCTATGCTTGTGTAATCGTTTGTGCTGTTCTTGCGGGCTGCCAACACCTTCTGCTTTGCATGGTAAGAACATGTAAGAACATGATTGCACAAGATTGAGAGGATGGAGTTTGCTGTTACCTAATTCCACTAGTTGATCCCATAAATTTTCTTGTGAATTTATTATTGCATACTAACCATGACAGGAGAAGACGAAAGGACCCCTTCCCAATCACCACGATCAAAGGCCTCATTGCAGCACTTTGAGCGCAAAGTGAGGCTACATACTGAACACCTAGATGACGATGTTCGAGTCACCAATGATTGCATTGGTCAGATGGAAATAGCCCAAGTCGACACCAACACTAGGCTGGCCACACTAGAGAGGTCTATTGGGGATGTGAACACTTCTCTTGCAGCCATTTTGGACAGATTAGAGAAAATGGAACAGAATCAACGTGATGGCTCGGGGTAGCACAATCACAACAGCAACAACACCAGGGGCAGTGCTGCTGGTCGAGACAAAGAAGAATATTCAGCAGACACTGAGCTTGAAGATGAGGTGAATGGTCATCGTCACACCGAACAGTGCCATCACCGCCATGAGACAGGTCCTCGCCCACCACGGCGAGAGGTACGTGCTGATGGCTCTCTAGGCAAGATCAAATTCACTATGCCTTCTTTTGATGGAAAATACAACCCTGATGCATACCTTACTTGGGAACTAGCTGTTGATCAGAAATTTAGTTGCCATGATTTTCCTAAGGACAAACGTGTTAGGGCTGCCACTAGTGAGTTTACTGACTTTGCCTCTATTTGGTGGTCTGAATACCATAGTAAGAACCCAAATAGCACACAAAATTGGGATACCTTAAAAAGAATCAAGCATGCTAGATTTGTTCCTTCTTATTATGCCCATAATTTGTTACATAAATTGCAACAACTAAAACAAGGAACAAAATCTATTGAAGAGTACTATCAAGAGTTTCAAATGGGCATGATTAGATGTGGTTTAGAGAAGAAAATTGAGGATGGTGCTATTGCAAGATTTATGGGTGGCTGAATCGGGAAATTCAGGGTATTTTAGCTTACACGGAATACAATTCTGTTACTCGTTTATTTCACCTTGCTTGTAAAGCTGAAAGGGAAGTGCAGGAACGCCGAGCTAGCATGAGAACTAACATTTCTTCAGGTCGTGCTAGCCCGTGGCCACTATCCAACACTGCTGCACCACCATCACGAGCAACCCCACAACTTTCCTCGGGCAGCAAACCACGTCCTACAAAGAATTCTGCAGCATGCCCAAGTGAACCAACAAGAGGAGTAGCGGCTGGACCTTCCAAGAGCACATCCTCCGTAGCATCCATGGGAAAAACAAGGGATATTCAGTGCCTATGCTGCAAGGACTATGGACATGTGCGCAAGGACTGCCAAGCACACGAGTGATTGTTGTGCGAGCTGATGGTGGGTATTCCTCTGCTAGTGGTTTAGAAGAAGAAACATATGCTTTGCTTGCTGCTAACAATGCAGGGGAAGGAGAAGTCTCCCACCAAGATGAAGAGCACGTTGCGGCTGAGGCTGCTGAACACTATGAGAGCCTCGTGGTGCAATGTGTGCTAAGTGCACAAATGGAAGGCTGAAAAAAATCAGCGCCACACTTTTTTCCAAACGAAGTGTGTGATCAAGGAACGCTCTTGTTGTGTGATCTTAGATGGGGGAAGTTGCAACAACTTAGCAAGTGCTGAAATGGTGGACAAGCTTGCATTATGCACAAAGCCGCATCCGCAGCCCTACTTTATTCAATGGCTTAATAACAGCGGTAAAGTGAAGGTAACACAGATGGTGAGAGTTAATTTTTTGATTGGATCCTATCATAATTCTATTGACTGTGATGATGTGCCTATGCAAGCATGCTCGATGCTGTTAGGTAGACCATGGCAGTACGACATTGATTCTTTGCACCATGGTAGAACTAATCAATATTCTTTTGTGCATATTGGCAATAAACTTGTTTTCCATCTAGTGTCTCCTGAAGCTATTTTAAAAGACGAACTTGCTAGTGCTAGCAAACTAAAGGACCAAGAGAAAGCTAAGAATGAAAATCAGATTGTGGCTAATGACTTTGGAAACCATAAAAACAAAAACACCAAATCTGTTCATGATAATAAAAATGAGATTAAGCTGAAAGGGTCATGTTTCATTGCTACCAAATCTGATTTGGATGATATTGATGCTAGAAATACTTTTTGCTATGCTTTAGTTTGCAAAGAAACTTTGTTCTCACTTGAAGATATGTCTATTGCTTTGCCTCTTGCTATCACTAATCTTTTACAGGAGTACACCGATGTTTTTCCAAAGGAGGTGCCACCAGGGCTGCCACCAATTCAAGGGATTGAGCACCAAATTGACCTTAGTCATAGGGCCTCCTTGCCTAATCGTGCGCCATATAGGACCAACCTAGAAGAGACAAAAGAGATTTAGCGGCAAGTGCAAGAATTACTCGACAAAGGTTATGTGCGTGAGTCCCTTAGCCCTTGTGCTGTTCCCGTACTTTTAGTTCCTAAGAAAGATATCGCCATCCTATTCCTAGGTTACGTGATATGCTTGATGAATTGAATGGCTCAATTATGTTCTCTAAAATTGATTTACGTAGCAGTTACCACCAGATTCGCATGAAGCTAGGAGACGAATGCAAAACAGCGTTTAAAACAAAGTTTGGCTTGTATGAACGGTTAGTCATGCCATTTGGGCTCAATAATGCATCCAGCAATTTCATGGGATTCATGAATGAAGTTTTATGCGCTTTTATTGGTTTATTTGTGGGAGTATATTTTGATGATATTTTGATCTATAGCAAATCACTAGAAGATCATCTTGATCATTTGCGTGCTGTTTTTGATGCTCTATGTGATACACGCTTGTTTGGTAACCTTAAGAAGTGCAGCTTTTGCATAGATCAAATCTCTTTTCTTGGCTATGTTGTGACACCACAGGGAATTGAAGTTGATCAAGCCAATGTTTATGCCATTCACCGAAGTGTGAAGCTTTCTTCGACTTGCTAGTTTTTACCGTCACTTTCTGAAGGACTTCAGCACCATTGCAGCCCCGCTGCATAAACTCACCAAGAAGAGTTCAACATTCACTTGGGCTGCACCACATCAGAATGCTTTCGACATGCTAAAAGATAAGTTAACACATGCCCCATTACTCTAACTTCAAAAATTCAACAAAACCTTTGAGCTTGAATGTGATGCTAGTGGAATTGGTTTGGGTAGTGTGCTGCTACAAGAGGGCAAACCTATAGCGTATTTCAACAAGAAATTGACTGAGCCTACTTTGAACTATTCAACTTATGATTAGGAATTACTTGCTCTAGTTCAA
This sequence comes from Panicum hallii, assembly GCF_002211085.1. Taxonomy (NCBI): domain Eukaryota; kingdom Viridiplantae; phylum Streptophyta; class Magnoliopsida; order Poales; family Poaceae; genus Panicum; species Panicum hallii. The sequence goes on along the minus strand of NW_020356264.1, from coordinate 68,983 downwards.
ACTTTGGAAATATGGTAGCATTATTTATGGCCCAAATAATTTGTTATACATTCTAATCAGGAGTCCTTAAAACACATTCGAAGTTAAGCAAAACTGAATTGTAGGCATGCCAAATGGGTTGAATTCATTGAGTCTTTTTCCTTATTTCAAAATATTTGATTTGTCTAGATGTCACACCATGCTGTCCCAACTTGATTTCAAAATATTTGGCTTGGAAACAATTAAAGCACAATATGCTCATGATGATGATTTCAAGGATGTGTTGCTGAATTTCAAGGAGGGAAAAACTTGGAACAAATTTGTCCTAGCTGATGGGTTTGTTTTCAGAGCTAACAAGCTACGCATTCTAGCTAGCTCTGTGCGTTTGCTATTGCTGCAGGAAGCACATGGAGGAGGGCAAATGGGACATTTTGGAGCGAAGAAGACTGAGGACATCATTGCTGGTCATTTCTTTTGGTCCAAGATAAGGAGAGATGTGGAGAGGTTCATTGCTCACTGCACAACATGCCAAAAAGCTAAGTCCCACCTTAATCCTCATGGTTTATACATGCCTCTTCCTGTTCCAAGTGTACCTTGGGAACATATTTCTATGGACTTTATTTTAGGACTACCTATGTTAGCCCCGGGCCCACGGAACTGCGCACATAGCCTACATCTTATAGGATAAGGGGTCGGACATGGCCCACGCCCTACACTAGTTGTAACTACTCATAATGTAGTAGAACTACTCATGCAGTTGTAAAACTAGTTGGAGATAGTACGAAACTACCCAAAAATTACTCGGGTAGGACTACAGGGCTCGTATCCGACTAGGACCCCCTCCAAATAGGAGATCATCCGATCACCACCTAAGGCAATACAAACCACATAGGATGTAGCGTATTACGCGCTCGGCGGCCCGAGCTTGTCTAAACTTTATGTTCCTTGCACCTTCGAGTTCCTGATCTCAGCGATACCCTACCTACAAACTCACCACCTTGGTGGTTTCCCTTGATGGGCATGGCGGTAAAACATCGACAGCTGATGCGCCAGGTAGGGGTGTTCATCGAGCATCCACCGCAGAACTCGATGGTATCTCTCAGCTTCACCAGCACCGTGCTTGATGAGGGCACAACTTTCACCTTCAGCTCCTGGATCTATGTCGCCAACAGTTTGGGTGGCTTCAACAGCCACCTAGTTGACTCCAGGAAGCCGGAGGCCTCTGCACCAACTCGATGCAGCAACCTCAACGAGTTCATTGACAACCTCGACGAGTTGCTGCTCCCCGATCTAGCCAGGCAGATCGAGATGATGTCCGCTTTTTATGCGACTTCAACTCGTGCTACACTAGGGCTACTCGGATCAGATTAAAACCGATCTAAGGAGGCTACACCGTCCGAGTCCCTCCCCTATATGGAGGACTTGGATTGTCTTCTCAAGATTCAAGACGAGGGAGCCACCACCGGTCAGGGGGCCCCCATTTTTGACAACTACTTGGACTCCAACAAAAAGTACTCGTCGACTAGTACTACACATTCAAGCTAGAGCCAAGGAGGACTCGAGGATGAGGGAGCCACCGCTTGCGGGAGGCCCCCGTTCTCAACAACCACTCGCAACCTGATGACCACCCTGAATCCTTTTCGAGTAGTCACCTAGATTTGACCATAACATCTACACCGCAAGGATGTTTCGTGTACTGTAAGGGCTTAGAGCCCTCTGAAATACTCGAATATGACTACCGCCTTGTGGCCTTCATGCAGAACTGCTCTTCCAGGAGGGCAAACCTCTCTCTCCCAACTCGGAAGAGGGAGAGGGTAGCACAGAGCTACTCGAGTATAGCCATACGGCTGACAACTTGCCGGATCATGAAGTCTACATAGTTTCTCTTCACAATGCGGATGATGATGAGCAAGGTCCCAAGTAAGATGCTGAACTACTCGCGAACATGACTGCCGTGGATGCCCCCAAGGATGAGAACGAGGAGCACAGAAGGATTCGACAATTGAAGAACACCAAGCGCACCCAGCACAGGCGGAACGTGAGAAACCGCGCTCATAAGCCAATGCACCAAAGGAACCTCAACAACGCTTTTGCAGCAGCTGCGGATCGGGAGTATCGTACACCGATTGGCACCATTGCAGAAGCAGCACTCCTAGCTCAACAATTACCACCCAACCCTAGATACAAAGGCTGCAGTATCTAACCCAGCGCGTGATCGTGCAACTCGATGGGCAACACCCACTGTCCTCCACTCAAAACATGCCCTCAAGGTCTGAGCACCATAGTGACACTTCACAGATTAGTCGCACCCTTGGAGGAGGCCTCGGGTACTGGAGGAACAACAATTGCCAGCGCAACCAGGACAATCTAGTCAGCCATGGCAATCCCCAGGGCCAGCAGTCATCGCGTGGCAACGTCAAACAAGAGGTGCAGCAATCCACTCGCCCACCTTGCAACCGGCGCGATGCAAGGCCTCAAGGCGAAGCTCCACCCGAGGCCAGCCTCCAGGACGCTCCCATGATTGATCTTAGGCAGAAGATCAATGATGGCCACGACACGTGGCGCATCATCGAGGCAAGAAGAAGGGACCATCCCGGTAGGTACCACAACGATGACGATAATGACCGCTTCCCCGCCTTAACCTCCAACATCACCGAGAAATCCTACCCCAAGGATTCTAAACCAGTCGGGATCCCCAAGTATGATGGCAAGCAAGACCCGCGCCAATGGATTCGATACTACTTTGTTGCCATCGAGGTCTCAGGGGGATCCAACTCCGCCAAGGCACTCTACTTCCCGATAGCCTTGGAATCCATGCCCCTCACTTGGCTTGAAAGCCTCAAACCAAACTCCATCGACTCCTGGGAGGACCTCAAATGGGACTTCATTGACAAATTCCAGGGATCCATGATCCGAGCAGGTACTCACCATGATCTATCCCAGGTCAAGCAGGAGATGAACGAGATCCTGAGATCTTACTCCTGGTGTTTCTTTGAGATGCGAGCCACCATTGCCAACATCACCAATGAGGATGTAATCCGCTGCTTCCATAACGGCCTCTTCTCGAAGCACACGTACCACAACTTCGGAGGCAACCGCCCAACTGCTGGTATGGAACTGTGTGACATGATGGCACGGTGGGCTGATCAGGAGGATGAGGAGAACGATCGCTTCCCCAAGCGTAACAACGACAAGCAGGGCAACAGCAGCAAACACTTTGATAAGGGCCAGCGGAACAACTTAGGGAATCCCCAAAAGTGCAAGCCAGACCAAGAAGTCGTGGCTGTTGAGTGCAATCTGCGAGGCAAGAAGCCAGGGAGCAATCATGCTTAGTTTGAAAAAGTCCTGCACAAATGATGCCCGATGCACCCGAAGGCCCAGCACACGCTCTTCGAGCATGTTAGCCTCCGCAAGTCACTCAACACCCCACTCCTCCGTCAAGACGGAAAGCGGAAGGATCAGGAGGATGACGACAAGGGTGACAAGTCGGGGGCTCAAGATTTCCAAGACCTGAAGAATGTCATCAATGTCATCTTTGGCGGAGATGGCGGCTTCCCCTCCAAGCGCGCGCAGAAGCTGACCCTGCGCAAATCCTGTTTATCTAGCCCGCCACATAAAAGCCTCTGAGATACAGCGAGGTTCTGATCTCTTTTTCTAGGGATGATCAGTGGACCAGCTTCTCTGAGCTGGGAAAATTCCCGCTCATCCTAGATCCTGTCGTGGCATGCTCACAGTTGACTCGAGTACTCATCGATAGCGGGAGCAGCCTCAACTTGCTCTTTGTGAGTACATTGAAGAAGATGGGGCTGGACATTTCCAAGATGCTCACCCCTAGCAGAGCTCCGTTATACGGCATCATCCCGGGAAATGCAGCTACACCACTCGGTTCAGTGGTCCTACCAGTCACCTTTGGGATGAAGGACAACTACTGCACGGAGTACATCAAGTTTGAGGTGGCTGACTTCAAGTCGTCATACCACGCCATCCTTTGCAGACCAGCATTGGCCAAATTCATGGCCATGCCTCACTATGTCTACCTACTACTCAAGATGCCAAGCAAGACAGGTGTACTCATGTTGTGTGGCAACCTGAAGAAGTCATACGACTGCAACCAAGAGGCGATCGAGTATGCCGCATGCCAGAACCTTCAGCGGAAGTCTTCGCGGCCACGCAAAAGCTCACGGACGTAGAGATGGAGATCTCCAGCCAGTGACCTAGCCAGTCAAGGGTCAAACCCAACCCCAACGATGTTGGAATCATGGCCATCCAGCTGCAAGAGGGCGACTCGACCAAGACTGCTTTGATTGAACGTGGCTTGAGTGACAAAAAGGAAAGCATGCTCGTCAGCTTCCTTAGGCCTAACCGAGATATATTCACGTGGAATTCAGCGTATATGCCAGGGGTGCCCAAGGAGTTGATCGAGCATTGCCTAAAAGTCGACCCCAAAGCCACTCTGAAGAAGCAACGACTATGATGCTTCACTCCCGACAAAAGGGAGTCCATCAAGAAGGAGCTAGCAAAACTACTTGCGGCTGGTTTCATTAAAAAAGTCTACCATCCCGAGTGGTTAGCCAACCCTGTACTAGTCTTGAAAAAGAACAATAATGAATGGAGGATGTGTGTGGACTACACTGATCTCAACAAACACTACCTGAAGGATCCCTTCGCGCTCCCACGCATCGACCTCTATGGCTGGCTATGTCCTGCTCTCTTTCCTTGACTGCTACTTGAGTTACCACCAGATTGCTCTCAAGGAAGAAGACCAGATCAAGACAGCATTCATCACCCCCTTCGGAGCATATGCCTACACAACCATATCCTTCGGGTTGAAGAATGCAGGAGCCACCTATCAGCGGACCATCCAGTTATGCCTTGCTCATCAGCTACATCGCAACATTGAAGCCTACGTGGACGATGTGGTCATCAAGACCAGATCCCATGATGGGTTCATCCCTGATCTCAAGAAAACCTTCAACAGCTTACGCAGATTTTGATGGAAGCTTAACCCAACCAAGTGCATCTTCAGCATGCCACAAGAAAAACTACTTAGTTTCATCGTTAGTCACCGAGGAATTGAAGCAAATCCTTAGAAGATCACCACCATCACAGACATGGATGCTCCACGGACGATCAAGGATGTCCAGAAGCTCACAGGCTATATGGCAGCCCTGAACAGATTTATCTCGCGACTTGGAGAATGGGGACTACCTTTCTACAAATTGGTTTTCTTCAAATTGCTCAAGTGCAACGATAAGTTCTAGTGGACCAAGGAGGCGAAACAGGCACTAGAAGATCTCAAGCATCATCTGCAGTCACCCCTCATCCTAACGGCCCCACAACCAGGTGAGAACCTGCTTCTCTACATCACTGCAACTACTCATGTCGTCAGCATGGCAATCATTGTGGAATGCCAAGAGGAAGGCCATGCCTTCGATGTGCAGCGGCCAATCTACTTCATCAGTGAAGTCCTTTCTGAATCCAAGGTTTGTTACCCGGTAATTCAGAAACTACTCTACGGTATATTCATCACCTCCAGGAAGCTTCATCACTACTTCGACGCATACGACATCTCAGTGGTCACTGATTTCCCATTGGGAGATATCCTCCATAATCAGGACGGTACCTGGCACATCTCCATGTGGGCAGTGGAACTGGGGGCTCTCACCCTCGACTTCTAGCCTCGGACAGCCATCAAGTCACAGGCACTAGTCGATTTCATGGCAGAATGGCGAGAAAACCAAGTGGAAGCCCCAGCCAACTAGCCAGAGCATTGGATCATGTACTTCGACGGCTCAATCAAGCTCGGAGGCGGTGGCGTGGGGGTACTCTTCATCAGTCAAAAAGAAGAATAACTCAAGTATGTGTTACAAATAATATTTGAGGTCTCCAACAATGAAGCCGAGTATGAGGCACTATTTCACGGGCTACACCTGGCAGTCTCTGTGGGCATCAAGCGACTACTTGTATACATCAACTCCTTGCTGGTAGTCCAACAAGTCAACAAAGAGTGGGATGTCAACAAGGACACTATGGACCCGTACGTCGCGAAAATACGCAAGCATGTGATTCGCGACAACAATGTGGGAATGGATGTACTCTTGAAACTGGGTTATGATCGATCTAACGTCCCACTAGGAGTTTTTGTTCACGAGTTGCATCACCCATTTGTGGCAAAACCGCCTGAATTATTCCGGCTCAAGTGCACAAGTTATCACTATATAGCCGATACTAACTCAATGCACTTCAAACGGAACAACCCATTGGTCTGTCGGATCTCCGCCCGATGCAACCACGGTTCAACAGGATCGAAGCAGGTTTACCTCGCACGAAGGCAAGTTCACAATCACATACAACTTACCAACTTTTAATCATAGAATATTAAACATCATTACACACCTTTTCGAATTAAGGTTAACTTATACAAACATTGTTTAAAACAACAAGCTAAACATGCTCGTCCATGTTCAATGCAGAAGTATAATTAACATGTGACTAAGCCCGAAGTATGGAGTCATTCAGGAGGGTCACTGCCAGCCGGGGACGGATCCCACTCCACGGACCAGCCAAACGGAATAGAAGTTGGCCATGCAGAACTATCCATGGGGTTCTCAAGGGTCATACCTGAAAAATTTACTAGCAAGACTGAGTATACTAATACTCAGCAAGGCTTACCCAGGATTAGGGTATACTTTGCCCATAACTAGACTTATGAAGGCTTGAAATGGTTCTGGGCCTAATTTCACCTGAAAAGCAACAAAGAGTATGATCTACTCTCATGTTTTAGCTTTTAGATTCTAGTCTTATTAACCATTCTAAGTAATCACCTATTCTAGACAAACAATGTAGAGATTAACATCAATTCAGATTTTTCCATAGTGATTACTGTTCTTACTCTATGTGGCAGAAGGAATAAGCTGTGGTAGAACCGCCTGAATTATTACGGCTCAAGTGCGCTAGTCATCGCTATTTAGCCGATACTAACTCAACGCACTTCAAACGGAACAATCCATTGGTCTGTCGGGTCTCCGCCCGATACAACCATGGTTCAATAGGATCGAATCAGGTTTACCTCGCACGAAGGCGAGTTTACAATCACAGTACAGCTCATCAACTTTTCATTTATAGATATGCAAAAATTTTTACAAACCTTGTTCAAACTTAAGGGAAAACTTATACAAACAGTGTTTAAACTGACAAGCTAAACAGCTCATCCATGCTCACAGCGAAAGAAAAAAAATAAACACGTGACTACATATGTCGCGAAGGTTGACACCATGCTCAGCCCAAGGCCTGGTGTCACTCAGGAGTGTCACTGCCAGCCGGGGACGGATCCCACTCCACGGACCAGCCATGTGGAACAGAAGTTGGCCACACAGAACTATCCGTGGGGTTCTCGAAGGTTATACCTGAAAATGATACTAGCAAGACTGAGTATACTAATACTCAGCAAGGCTTACCCGGGATTGGGTATACTTTAGCCCGTAACTAGACTCATGAAGGCATTGTAAAGGTTCTAGATTTATTTTTAGCTGAAAAAGCAACAAAGAGTAGGATCTACTTTCAAATTTTAGCTTTCATATTCTAGTTGACTATCCATTCTAGGTTAGCACCTGCACTAAGCAAGCAAGGTAGAGATTAGCATTCATCAAGATTATTCCATCAATAGTTACACTTCTTACTCTATGTGGCAGAATGAATAAGTAGTCTCAATCTCTGCGAGAAATGGACGATTCTGAATCAAATTTCACCTTGCAAGGATAAACCTAACTCACACGCTTAGAACACCTTTAGGTCGTTCTAAAGCAACCGTTTGCCTTTCATTCCGGATCGTGGAACAGGGCCACCACAAGCGACTGTAGGACCGTACGCACACCAATTGTGCAGGACATACGTCTGTAGCATGACTACACGACCGTATCCCTATCCGCAGTGTGGAACGTACTTCCGCATGTCGGTGCGTGAGAAAAACCAAATTACAAGTAGTGGGAGGTATGTCCACTTGCCGGGCCGATTGGTTACTAGGCTTACCGCTTTACCATATTTTGCGGCATGTGGCTAGTACTTTCAAACGCTTAGCCACCACTACCACACACTGCGACCTTAACAACTTTTATCAAAATGGATAAGGTAAAACTCCAGGTCATGACACCATACATGACCCTGTCCATCATCCTTATAGTGATTGCATAGTAGTAAACACGCAACTCCTATATCGCGCGAGTGATAGGAAATCACTCGACTTTTACCGGTCCTATTAAGCAGAGCGTCTACGCGATAAGGACTCGGGTACAATACATTGGATTCCTAGGGCATATGCAACTAGGGTTTCATTTCAACTCCTAGACGTAATGCAAGGTATATATAATATAATAAGGAAATTGTAATAAATTGAAATACTGGGGTATGCATCGGGGCTTGCCTTGTTGGGTGGGGTTGAGAGTAGGAGTGTTAGAGACTTCCGAACTTTGGTTCGGAGCTTCAGTTAGATCCTCGGTGACGTTTGTCGGGTCTTCAGAAAACCCTTGGTCTTGTCCCAAAACTAGCTCGTAGTCTCCATCGTCGAGCGTCGTCAATTCTACATAATATCCAATGATTTAATCAAGATGGTGTTTGAATTTAAGAATTTTATTTCACAATAAAGTTGCAATCCAACAACTTAATCAATACAAACTCATGAGGCAAGGGGGTTTAGTCTTGAATTATCATTTACATTTAAGTTATGATTATAGTACTGGATTTACTGAAAACAGAAACTAAAATATTTGAATTTGAATTCAAATTTCAAGTTTAAATTGAAATCTTAGGTAATTAGAATTATAAAGTCTTGAAAATCTAATTATGAACTAGTTATTAACATGTTAAATTATGATAGAAAGATCTAAACACATAAACCTTAGAAACAAGCCTAATCAAATTTAAATCCCTTTAAATTTGGTTTGCACAAGTTAAAAAGAATTCAAACTACAAAACAGTGCTAAGTTTGAAACTTTTACACCAGCTCACACATTACCTATAGAAGCTACATACCAAAAATCACAAGAAGCAAAGCTAGTATGTAGAAGTTATGCACAATATACCTTTTAACCTTAAGTTTAAAATAGATTCAAAAGTATTGATTTTCAGACTAAACTTCATTAATAAAAGTTGTAGGGTTTGAAATCTAGTTTCCAACAAAACTAGTTTGGTAATTTTTGGATTTTTCTACATAAAATAACACACCACTTGAGGGGGGGGTCCTTAGTCTTTTGCGCTTGGGTCCCTAGAACAGAAAATATACTCTCACATATGCCCCTGCCGGACCCCGACGGCGGGCGGCCGATCGGCTCCGGCACGTTCCCACCGGTGGTGAGGTCGCCAGCAGGGAGGGGTCGGTTTGGCACGACCTACGGGGTGTGGAGAGTCGGTTGGAGGGGGTGGGGCTCGACGGACAGGGGCGGAGCACGGCCGGTGGCGAGGAGGGGCGGCGGCCGTGGCGGCGTGTCGTCGTTCCCAGCGAAGGGCCGGCGAACATGGGGAACTAAAGCGTGCAAGAGCACCAGGGGGAGATTAGGATATGATCCCCATAATTAATTTAGCCGAAGAAGTGGTGGAAGTAGGTCGTCGACGGTGAGGTTGTGCTCGAGTGGCTCCGGTGAGAGGCGGCACGGGGTTGGAGCGATTTCGGTGAAGGAAGGCCCGGGGCTGGACCGGATCAGGTCGGGGAGCTAGTGGAGGAGGTGAGGAGGCAGTGTGCAGCTGGGATTTGGGCGGGGTGAAGCGGTCGCGGCGAATTCCGGCGAGGAATGCGGCGGCGAGCTCGGTGTGACGAGGAGGAAGAAGAGGAAAAGCAGCCGGAGGAAAGCGGTTCGGGTCGGGTTTTATAGGGGCGCACAGCCTTGTAAAAGAGAGGGAGAGAGAGAGGCAGTCACGGGCCGGCTCAGGACGGCAGGCGGCGCCGGCGTGCCCTTGGGTGCATGGCAGCTGCTCGGCTCCGGCGGCCCGACGTGGCTGCACGGGGATCGGCCAGCGGGGGCAACACGGGCGGTGGGAGAAGTGGTGGGGCGAAGCGTGGGCGAAGGAAGGGCGGTGCAGGTCTGCAGGAGCTCGGGAATCGGCCGGTGATAGAGATCACGCGCGCGCGGCAGAGGCAGAGGAGCTCGGGGACTCGAGGAAGACGATGGAGGACCTAACTGCAATATCACAGAAAAGCAGGGACCCTACTGTAATGTATAGATAACTTTCCAACCAGTGCTCAAATGGAGATGGGCCCAAAAGCAAAAATGTATGGTTTTTCAAAATATACAACTTTGCTTTAAGGTTCATCTACAGAATAGCTAAGGAGTTGGAGTTAAAATAAAATTTAGCAAAGATTCTAAACTTTATACAAACCCTATTTAAAAACTACACTACAAATATATCCTATGTGTAGTTTCACCTACATTTGCGATTTAAACACAAGTTTTTGACATTTGTAAAACAACCCTCATATATTTGAATTCTACCCTCCATGCTTACCCATTTAGCACTAAAGGACCTTTATTAAAATATAATTATATAAATAACCCTTCTCCCTAAGTATTTAAATTTTTAAACGTACTTTTACCACATTTTGCACATTACATCACACTAAAAATCTAGGGTGTGACCACACTAATTACCTGAGTGTCACATAAGCAGTCTCAATTTCTGTGAGGAACGGACGATTCTGAATCGAATTTCATAACCTTGCAAGGCAAACCTAATTCACACGCTTGGAACATCCAATGATAGTTCCAAAGCAACTGTTTGTCTTTCATTCCGACTCGTGGAACAGGGCCACCAGAAGCGACTGTAGGATCGTATGCATACGAATTGTGCAGGACATACGTCTGTAGCGCGACTACATGACCGTACTCCTGTCCGATGTGCGGAACATACTCCCGCACGTCGGTGCGTGAGAAAAGCCAAATTACAAGTGGTGGGAGGTATGTCCACTCCTCGGGCTGATTGGTTACTAGGCATACCGCTTTACCATATTTCGTGGCATGTGACTAGTACTTTCAAACGCTTAGCCACCACTACCACACACTGCGACCTTAACAACTTTTATCAAAACAAACAGGGTAAACCTCCAGGTCATGATACTGCACATGAACCTGTCCATTATCCTTATAATGATTGCAAAATAGTAAACATGCAACTCCTATATCGCGCGAGTGAGATGAAATCACTCGACTTCTGCCGGTCCTATTAGGAGAGCATCTATGCCATAAGGACTCAGGTACAATACATTGGATTCCTAGGATTTATGCATCTAGGGTTCCATTTCAACTCCTAGACTTAATGCAAGATACAATATATATATATATAATTATAAAATTGTAGTAAATTAAATACTGGGTTATGCACCGGGGCTTGCCTTCTTGGGTGGGTTTGGGGTCAGGAGTGTCAGAGACTTCCGAACTTTGGTTCGGGGCTTCAGTTAATATCTCGACGACGCTCGCAGGATCTTCAGAAAACCCAAGCTCGGGTTCCTGAACCAGCTCGTAGATTCCGTCATCGAGTATTGCTGACTCTACATGATATGCAATGAGTTAAGTGAGATGGTGCTTGAGTTAAAGATTTTATTTCACGATAAAGTTGCAATCCAACAAATTAACAAACATAAACTCATGAAACTAGGGGGGTTTAATTTTACTGTTGGTATTTAATGCCTTGTCATACTAGTGGAATTACTTTTTAAAGTAATTGGATAAGTTTGATTTTTATTTAAAAATCATAAGGGTTCTGACCTTGAATTTTTGTAGATAAGCTCATTTTCAACAATTAAGTTTATCGTGATTTTTTTATAATTTTCTAGAAACAGAAATTAAAGTATTTGAATTTGAATTCAAATTTCAGGTTTAAATTTAAATCCTAAGTAAACAGAACTATAAATTCTTGAAAAATTGATTATGAACTAATTATCAACAAATTAGGTTATGGTAAAAAGACCAAAACAGAAAAGTCTTAGGAACACATTTATATAAATGCAAACTACTACACATTTGATTTGTAAAAGTTTAAAAGAACTTAAACTACAAAGCAGTGCTAAGCATGAAATCTTTACACAAGTTTGCTCATGACCTGAACAAGCTACACACCAAAAATCATAAGAAGATAAGCTTATATGCAAAAGTTATGCATAAGATACCCTTTTATTTTAAGTTTAAAATAAATCAAGAATCCTTTAGTTTTAAACCAAACTTTATTAACAAAAGTTGTAGATTTATATTTATAGATTCCAATAAAACTGGTTTGGTAATTTTTGGATTTTTCTACACATTCCTATGTATTTTACAAGTTGACAGCTAACACTATCTAAGGGTCTTGCAGAGAGGTCCTCGGGTTCTTGCACGTGGGACCTTAAAACCGAAAACTAAATTGCAATTGGGTCCTCGACAGCCCACGACGATGGCCGGCGCATCAGTCCGGCATGTTCTCGCCGGCGGCGAGGTCCTGGGCAGGGAGGAACAGGCCTAGCATGATCTATGGAGCAAGTAGTGTCTGTTGGTGGGTGATGTGCTCGAGGAGCAGTGGCGGAGCATGGCCGGCAACGAGAGATGGCAGCGGCCGTGGCGGCGTGTCAGTGTTCCCGGCGAGGGGCCGGTGAACATGGACAGAGGAGGTGCGCATAAGCGTCGTGGGAGTGTGGGGATGCGTTTCTCGTACCCAATTTGATCGGAGACGGGGCGGAAGGGGGATGTCGACGGTGGGGTGGCTCGGGTTTCCACCGGCGGCAATAGAGGCACGGCGTTCTGCTGGCTGGGGTGCCGGAGGGCGGTGGGAAAGTAGTCGAGAAGCTCCCAAATGATGATGTGGTGCTAACAGTGTGCTTGGCCAGGGCTAAGAAGCTCTGTATGGGCGGGTCGACAGCGAGGCCGAGCGGCGGCGGAGCTTTGAGCTCACCGGCGTTGCGGGAAATGATGTTTGGGTGCAGAAGAACGAAATTGGATGGGCTGGGGAGCACCAGTGGGTCACGGTGGGGTTCTAACAGCTCTGGATCGGGGCTCGAAGGCAGAGGGGGCGGCTGACAACGGCGAGCATTGGCTGCGGCGGCACTTCGATGAGGAGCTATGCTCGGGAGAGGAGGTTGCGGTAAACAGAGAGCTTTTGTGCGGGTTAAGCATGTTGGGGAGCAGCTACTGGGCGTGTCTTAAAGCTGAGAGAGGCACCACGCGCGCTAACTGGAGCTGGCAACACCGGCGGAAGGCGTGGCAGCTCGGGCGGCAGCGGCGCGACGTGGGGGAGGCAGGAGCGGGCCAGCGCGAGGTCGGGAAGGCGGCGGCAGGGCAGGGGAGGGCACGTGGCTCGGTGCAGAGCGGCGCTGGGGCAGCAGAGCCTTGGGAGAATGGCCGGTGAGGGCGGCGGGGCGGCGCAGAGAAGAAACAAGGGAGCTGGGGCTGGAGGAGGAAGATGAGGAGTGGTTCGTGATTTTCCAAAAGTGCAGGGACCTCAATGTAATGTCTTGGTATCTTTCAAACCGTGGCTCAAATGAAAATGGGCCCAATAGCAAAAGTGTAGAGTTCAACAAGACCTACAACTTTACTTTAAGGCTCAGTTTCAAAAGAGTTAAGGATTTAAAAGTAAGTTAATAGTTGGGCAAAAGTTAAATTTCAAAAATAACTCTTTTTATCCACCACACTCAAAATGAATCCTAGAGATAGTTTCACTTCTATCTATGGTTTAAAAGCAAGTTCTTGCACTTTTTCAAAACAACCCAAGCAGAACTTGACTTTACCTCTCATTCTTGCACACTTGCACAAAAGGACCTTTATTAAATTATAATTATATAAATAACCCTTTTCCCTTATCCTTTAAATTTTTAATCACACTTTCACAATATTTTTCACACATATTCATACTAAAATCTAGTGTGTGTCAATACCAAGTACCTGAGTGTCACAGCCTTCCCCTCTAAAAAGAATCTCGTCCCGAGATTCCAGAACAAGATAGAATTGGATGATCAAGTTTGGAGGTTGGCTTGAAGGAAGTTTGGGAAATTTTGCTGAAGATAAGATTTGGTTTCCCATGTTGCTTCTTCTTCCATATGATGGTCCCACTGAATCTTGTATATTTTGATGGTTTCTCTCCTAGTGCTTCTTTCCTTGGCGTCCAGGATTTTAATTTGATGTTCAACGTTGGATAGATCGGGTTGGATGTCAATAGTTTGAGATTCTATGATCTCAGTAGGAGTTTTGATGCACTTTCTAAGCTTAGATACATGGAAGACATCATGGATGGCTGCTAGTTGAGGAGGAAGTTGAAGACGATAAGCTACGGGTCTGCAGATTTCGGTAATTTCGAAGGGTCCGACATAACGAGGAGCAAGTTTCCCTTTTACGCCGAACCTTTGAACACCTCGGGTAGGAGATACTCGAAGATAGATGAGGTCTCCGATTTGGAACTATATCGGTCTTCTTCAGATGTCAGCGTAGCTTTTCTGTCAAGATTGGACTGCCTTTAGATTAGTCTGTATAGTCTTCACCTTATCCTCTGCTTCAACGACCAGGTCGGGTCCAAAGATCTTACGTTCGCCGGTTTGTGACCAACTCAAAGGAGTTCGGCATCAGCGACCGTATAATGCTTCGAACAGAGCCATCTTAATGCTTGCCTGATAACTATTGTTGTAGGAGAATTCTGCCAGCGACAAGCATTTGTCCCAGTTCTTGTCATACTGAAGTACGCAAGCTCTAAGCATATCTTCCAGAATCTGATTTACTCTTTCAGTTTGTCCGTCTGTCTGAGGATGATCTGCGGAGCTTCGAATTAACTTAGTTCCAAGAGCATATTGAAGTTGCTCCCAGAACCAAGCGATGAATTGTGCTCCCCGATCAGAAATGATCATCTTGGGTACTCCATGAAGATGAACGATTTGATCTAAATAGATCTCGGCATACTTTTTGACATTATACGTAGTATGCACAGGAAGGAAATGGGCAGTCATGGTTAATCGATCCACGATTACCCAAATAGAGTCATGCCTTAAAGAAGTGTTGGGTAAGCCAACGATAAAATCCATACTGATATCCTCCCACTTCCAAGAGGGAATAGATAGAGGTTGAAGAATACCAGCTGTTTTTAGATGACTTGCTTTGACTCTTTGGCAGATGTCACATTCTGAGACATACTTGGCAATTTCTCATTTCATACAAGTCCACCAAAAGTTCTGTTTTAGATCCTGGTACATCTTGGTACTGCCAGGGTGCATAGAGAATTTAGATAGGTGGGCCTCGTCCAATATCTGTTTATGGAGTTTGTGGTCTTTAGGTACAACGATACGTTCATCGAACCATAAAACTCCTTCATGATCTACTCGAAAGCACTTATACTTTCCTTCCCCTTGTGTCATCTTCTGCTTGATGATTCTGACCCCTTTATTGCGCTGCTGTGCTAGAATAATGCTATCCCTAAGCATGGCTTCAACGAAGAGATGGTTCAAGCCACCTTGAGGAATGATTTCTAGATTAAGCGTTCTCATTTCCCAACAAAGAGTCTCGTTGAATGCTTCCACAGGTAAGCAAGAACAATGTGCCTTGCGACTAAGTGCATCCGCAATGACGTTGGCCTTGCCTGGATGATAGTGTACTTCTAGATCATAATCTTTGATAAGTTCTAGCCAGCGTCTTTGCCTCATGTTTAGATCTGCTTGTGTAAAGATGTACTTAAGGCTTTTGTGGTCAGTATAGATATGGCATTTTGCACCCATCAGATGATGTCTCCAGATTTTAAGTGCATGGATGACAGCTGCGAGTTCAAGATCATGGGTAGGGTAGTTCTGCTCATGAGTTCTAAGTGCTCGCGACGCATAAGCAATCACTCGGTTGTCCTGCATAAGCACACAACCAAGTCCGATTCCCGAAGCATCGCAATAGATGTCGAAAGGTTTGGATACATCTGGTTGAGCTAGAACTGGCGCAGTGGTAAGATGTGCTTTAAGAGTGTGGAATGCATCTTCGCATTTTTGATCCCAGGAGAATTTAACGCCTTTCTTTAATCGTTCAGTCATAGGCTTGGCTACTTTTGAGAAATCAGGAATGAAACGACGCTAATAGCCAGCGAGACCAAGAAAACTACGGATTTGATGGACTAATGTTGGAGGTTTCCAATCCATCACTTCTTGAACTTTATTGGGACCAACGGATATACCGTCACAGGAGATGGTATGCCCTAAAAATTTAACAGTATCTAGCCAAAATTCGCACTTGGAGAATTTGGCGTACAAGTGGTGGTCTCTTAACCTTTGAAGGACAATACAAAGATGTATGGCATGATCTTCCGGATTCTTGGAATAGATTAGGATGACATCAATGAAGAACACAACAAATTTGTTGAGTTCTTGCATGAAGGCAGAGTTCATGAGATACATGAAATAAACTGGGGTATTGGTAAGACCAAATGACATGACTAGATATTCGTATAGCCCATATCTAGTAGAAAAGGCTATTTTTGGAATGTCACTTGGCCTGATTTTAATTTGATGATAGCCGGAATGAAGATCAATTTTGGAGAATACTTTGGCTCCGGCTAACTGATCGAAGAGAATGTCAATGCGGGGCAGAGGATACTTATTTTTAATGGTTACCGCATTGAGCGGACGATAATCCACCCATAGCCTTAAGCTATTGTCTTTCTTTTTCATGAATAGGGCTGGGCAACTCCATGATGAAGCACTTGGACGAATGTAACGCTTATCAAGGAGGTCCTGAAGTTGGATTTTTAACTCGGGGTGGCATACGATAGGGTCTCTTAGAGATAGGGGCTGTGCCGGGTTGGAGTTCTATGATAAACTCAATTTCTCGGTCCGGGGGCATTCCAGGCAAATCATCTGGAAAGACGTCTGGGTATTCACAAACGATAGGGATATCCTTTAACTTGATCCCTGTTGCAGCATAGGTGCAAGAATTAATGCACTCCCGTTGTGGAAGATGGAGAAGGGTAGGTTCATGCTCGAGTGAATCTATCTCCACGATTCGGGAGGAGATATCTAAGGACACTTGGTGCTGGGTCATCCAATCCATACCTAAAAGAACATCCATTCCTTCTAGGTTTAGTAATAATAAATCTATTTTTATCAAATAGCTACCCAGCTGGATTGGCACCTTCCTACAGATTTGATTAGATGTGATTTTTCCACTAGGAGTTGTTATCTTATAGGGTCCATTAGTAGGATAGATATCCAAGCCTATCTTAATCCCACATGTTGCAATGATAAAACTATGGGTGACGCCAGAATCAAAAAGAACAATCACGGGTTGATAGTTGATAGAGAAAGTACCCGTCATTATTGGCGCACCCTCGGGGAGTTCGGAGAGAGTGGTGAGGTTCACCCTTCCCTGGCGGACTTGGACCACTTGCTTCTTACCCTTGCCCTTGTTGTTCGGGTTAGAAGTTTGCCCTTGAAAAGATCTTCTAGGTTTAGGGCAATCCTTGATGAAGTGGTACGGGCTGCCACAATTGAAACAACAATAATTGTTGTTTCCCTGGTTGGATGGCGGAAATCTCGGTCGTGGGCCTTGTTGTTGTTGCTGCGAAGGTTGTGGTGTTGGTGGTCGATTTAATCGAGCCTGCTGGGGTGGTCTGGCTACCCATCTGCCTAGTTGATTGCTACGGGGTGGGGCTCGGGTAGCAGTATTTTGGCCCAACCGATACCTTGGCGGCTGCGCCGTTGAGGGTCCAGTGGGTGTCTTCCGCTTCTTTTCTGCTCGGTAGGCTGAGATGCAGTCTTCTTGAGTGATGGCCATATTGACCAATTCATTGAAGTTATCAGCCCTTACCAAATTCAAGCGTTCTTTAAGTTTGGTGTTCAGGCCTCGACGGAAGCGGTCTCGCTTACGGGCATCAGTGTCCGCATGATAACCCGCGTATTGTGATATTCAGGTAACTAGAAAATGTGGACACTAAGTTTAGTATGATGCTTACTATGGTGTATGTGGGTATCACAAAAGACTAGGGGTGTAATTGTAATTTCTATTTTATATAGGCCTTTAAGTGTAAGTTGGGTGGAATGGAAGGTAGCCTTGAAACCTAGGAGAAATATAATACTAAGTGTTAAAGTTATGTTATCATAAGGAAAATAGGCCCTTAAGTAAGAGTAGGGGCCTATGTGTAAATAAAACATAAGCCCTAGGGTCTTTTGTGCAAAACAATTGTGGAATAAAAGTAATTTTCATGTTTACCTATGGGCCTACTTGTAAAAGTACTAGTCATCATGACATTCCTTAAACATTTGCAAATATATCAAAAGTTTGATCAAATCCCCCTTGGTAAGGACAAGGGTAATTTAAAATTCTACTTTGTTCAAAATTCAGCATGTAATGCTGTAAACTTTGAGTTTTGGAAATTGAGCCCTAGAGCTAAATTGTAGAGCTTGAAAAGCTCTACAACTTTCATTTTGGGCTTTTTCTCAGAAAACCCCTAGATCAGCAGGAAATTCTTCTTTTCTATGGGGTCCCTGAAGTTTTTGGTTTTCACAAAACAGTCCCCCGAACCTCCTCCCTCTCTTCTTCTTCCTCTGAACCCCCTCTGTCCCCTGCTTCTCTGCTCTTCTGCTCTGCCGCCGGTGGTGCAGCTCCCCTCCGGCCACTGCTGTGCAGATCACCGTCGTCCACCTCCTGCTTCCCGTGCCTCCACGCGTCGCCTTCTCCATGCCCCTGATTCCTTTTCCCCCTCGCTGTTCCGCTCCGAGTGCGCCACGGCTTCCCCGAGCATCTGCCGGCTGCCACCTCATCGCCGCCGAGGAAAGCCCACCGCGGAGCCTTAACCCTCTATCTCTCGCACGCACCAGCACTACACAAGCCTCTACATTCCGTTTCTTCAGTCCCTTTGCCAATTCTCGAGCACCCGACCCAAATTCCACAGCCGCCTTTCTTCTTCCGCTCCGGCAACAATCGGTATTGCCATGGGCAGCCGCCACCAGGCATCTTTCACCCCCACCAACCCCCATGCGAGCTTCCCCGTTCCTTGCTCGTGCTTGTCGACCCCCTGTTGCCCTCCAATTGCAGCCAGAGTCCTGTCTCCGACGAGCGCCACCGTCGCCACCTTCGGCCTCACCGTGGACAGCTCACTGCGAGCATTTCCCCGCCACCACGAAACCCTAGCCAGCACCACATCATCACCGTGAAGCTCTACGACCACTTCGTGGGGTCTCTAGTGCCCTATATTGCTGTCCCGATGCTCGCCGGCGTCCGTCCCTGCCGCCGCTGCCACTGTCCTCGTCGATTGCTTCTAATCCGACACATACGCTCCCAATTGTTTGCGTCAACATCTTCCCCACGACCCGTTGAAGCTCTTGCGCTACCCCTCCACTGATGCCGGTCACCTGAACCTCGCCGTCGACAGTGACCTCCCCGCCACCACCTCGGGCTCGCGTTGAGATCCATGTTTCCGGTCAGCACAGCCCTCGACACTTGGTGCTTCTGGACCGCCGTAAGCTCCTGAGTCCTCTCCTCCCCTCGGACCTCGCCGCCGGCGACCCTCCTCGCCGGAACATGGCCATCCCCTCTCTGCTCCTCTTCTGTTCCGGTCAAGGATCTCGGGTTAGAAGGAGCAAAAGCCCAGGGGGCTATTTGCAAACTATAAGACTCAGAGAAACATTGCTGCTAAGGACCCCTGTGTAAACACTTTTGTTATTTTATGTGATCCATGCAGTTAACTTGTAAAATTGATAGAAAATTGTAGGAAATTCCAAAAATTGTCAAACCAGTTTTGTTAGAAACTAGATTTTAAACTCTACAACTTTTATTTAGTAAGTTTAGTTTGAAACTAAATATTTTTGAATCTATTTTAAATCTAAGATAAGGGATTTTAATATGCATAACTCCTAGATATTGACTTTGTTAATCATGATGTTTGGTATGCAATTTCTATAGATTATGCATGAACTGGTGTAGACTTTTCAAACCTAGTCTTGTTTTGTAGCTTGAGTTCTTTTAAATTTGGGCAATTCAATTTGAGTTATAATGGAATTAATTAAGCATGTCTATTAAAGCTTAATTAATTAGATCTTTTTGTCATAATCTAATAGGTGGATAATTAACCTATGCTTAAACTTTCAAGACTTTATAATTTTATTTATCTAAGATTTGAATTTAAATTAAGATTTGAATCTAAATTTAAAATATTTTAATTCCTATTTTTAATCAATTCAATGCTATAGTCATAAGTTATATAAATAATGATTCAAGGCTAAAACCCTTTTTGTTTCATGAGTTCTTGAGCGTTAACTTTTTAAATTGCAACTTTACTGTGAAATAAAATAAAAGAGTATGCATCCCTTAATTTTATATCTTTGCATATCATGTAGACCCGACTACTCTCGCCGACGGTGACTATGAGCTAATCTCGGATCAAGCCGTAGAAGTTCCTGAAGACCCCGAGAACGCCGCCGAAGGTCTAACTAAAGCTCCGAACCAAAGTTCGGAAAACCTTGACCCTACTGCCCCCAACCCTACGCAAGAAGGCAAGCCCCGGACATAACCCACTATTTTAGTTACACTGCAATCTATATCTATTTATGTAATTCCATGCATCAAGTTCTTAGGAATTGCTTGGAACCCTAGCTGCATAATTCCAGGAACCGATGTACTAAACACTAGAACTTGAGTCCGACTAGCTGCTATGCTAATAGGACCGGTAGAAGTCAGGTGATTTCCTGTCACTCGCGCGATATAAGAATTGGTTGTTTACAATTCTGTCATCACTATAAGGATGACGGACGGGGTTATGTGCAGTATCATGGAAGGGAATGATACCCTGTCTGTGTTGACAGATTGGTTAAGGTCGTGGTGTGTGGTGATCGGGGTTAAGCGTTTGAAAGTACTAACCACATGCCGTGAGTTTTGGGTAAGCGGCAAGCCTAGTAACCAATCGGCCTGAGGAGTGGACAAACCTCCCACCACTCGTATTTGCTTCTTCTAGTTACTTGATTCGACGTGTAGGAATACGTGTTGCAAGGGCAACCAGGAGTATGGACATGTAGTCGCGCTACAGGCGTACATCCTGCACTTTGGAAGTGCGTATGGTCCTGCAGTCGCTTGTGGTGGACCTGTCCACAAGTCGGAATGAAAGGCAAACGGTTGCTTCGGAACGACCCTTGGTGTTCCAAGCGTGTGAGTTAGGTTTACCTTGCAAGGTTCAAATTCGATTCAGAATCGTCCGTTTCTCACGGAGATTGAGACTGCTTGATCCCTTTGTCACATAGAGTAACAAGAGCAATTATATGGTTATCAAAGATGATGTCTGACCAAAGATGTATACCATGTTTGTTTAGTTATAGGTGCTTACCTGGAATGGATAATCAACTAGAATCTAAAAGCTAAAAGTTGAAAATAAGGATTTACTCTTTATTGCTTTTTCAGCTAAAAACTAAACCCAGAATCAGTGTAAGCCTTCATAAGTCTAGATACATGGCTAGGTATACCATGACCGGGTAAGCCTTGCTGAGTATTAGAATACTCAGTCTTGCCTTGTAACTTTTGTTCAGGTAATCCTCCTGACGACTCAGCTCTGCCTGTACCATGGCTCTACCCTCTGCCTGATGGTTGGTCCGTGGAGTGGGAACCGTCCCCAGCCAACGCAGACCCCTCCGAGTGATGTCATGCTAGGGCTAGCATGACATCTGCACTGACGACGTGTACAGTTCCCATGCTCTAAACTCCGCTGCATGGCTTGAAACTTATGGTTGTTTTGTAAAAAATTCCCTCAGTTGGGAAAATTTATGTCACTTTTGAACACTCATGTAATATATCTGCCTGTGATGTAAAATGTGATGGTATTTGTATCTCTGGACTCGCCTTTGTGCGGGGTACCTTGTTTGATCCTGCATTCGGTGGTTTATCGGGACATTACCCGACAGACCAAAGGATTATACTGTTTGAAGCACGTTGGAGCCCTCAAGAGTGGACTCGCGTACTTGAGCCGGTGTAATTCGGGTTGGTTCTGCCACACGTATTGGCACAAGTGATTGAAGACTTGTGCATATTGCATGACGGTGCGGGTTCCCTGAGTCAAATTCAGAAATTCATTGAGCTTTCGCTCAATGAGTCTTTCAGGGATGTGGTGCACTCGAAAAGCGGTCTGAAATTCATCCCAAATGATGACATGACCGGTCGGCTGCATAATATGGTAATGATCCCACCATATGCGGGCAGTGCCACGAAGTTGTTGGGCTGCAAAGAGCACCTTGTTCTCATCCGAACATGGGGCAGACAATAGTGCAAACTTGGACTCAATGGTGTGGAGCCAAGCGTCAGCGTCGAGGGGTTCGTCTGCCTTATGGAACAATGGAGGCTGGGTGCTGAGGAAATCTTGATAACTGGCCGATGGGGGTTCATCACGACCTCGAGGCTGATGATGAGATTGGCCCATCTGGGCCTGCACTAGCTGGTTGAGGAGTTCTGTTTGTCGGGCCATAACCTCGGCTAGATTTGGCGGGGCTGGTGGCGGTTGCTGGGAACCGCTGGCTTGATTGGGCCGGAAACCTTCCGGGGTTCCGCGAGTAGCTCCAACCATCTGAAATGAAGGAGATATCCATGATTATCAGCATTTCCTTACTCCAATTTTTCAAATGATACAATGTTACTGAGCAAATATGTAAATCACAAGTTCTGCTTATCCAACTCATTCCAGGTGCGAAAATGTCAAGACACGATAACAGAACACGAGGCTTAGATTACAAAACAAACTTAATACATTAGGATGGTTCGATTGCTATGGTCAGACCATATGTACACAGGCCACATATGGTACAACAAGTGGCTCTAAGTCTAGATAATCTACTCACAACCTATATCACCCCACTTTTTACAACTAAGATATCGATGATTTGAATAAACTAAAAATCATTGAGATTGCCCACGGAGGACTGGCTATTGGAGGAGGAATGATCTGGCTGAGGATTGGGTTCTGGATCTCCATGCTCGGAATCGAGATTGGAAACTCCCTCAATTTCCTCCGGGTCTTCTTCTCCACCTTCAGGGGCTACAGGTACAGCAGGAGGTACAAGCTGCTCCTGGAGTTGGTCGATGTGAGCATGGGCATCATCGACCTCAAGGATAAGGTCATGGATCTACTCCTGGAGGAACTCAATGATTGTGTTGCGTTGAGTGATCATTGCATCGCTCTCATTGATTTGATCCTCCCGATGAAGAATAGTCTCATCCCGGGCTGCGATAATCTCCTCCTTCTCCGTGACCAATGCTTGAAGCTCCACTATCTGGGTGACCTGTTGATCGGCTTTTCGATAGTGACCTTGGGTTATGCCAATCAACTGACCCACACCACAGTGTAGCAGAATCTGATAGTGGTGCTGAACATTCATGAACCTAATAAGACCATAGAGCGTTTCTTCAGCTGCATCTCCCAACAAGTGACCATACTGAGCTGTCCGAAAGTTCCATTCGGGATCACTGGAATCTATTGCAGGGACATACGTCTGTAGCGCGACTACATGACCGCACTCCTGTCCGATGTGCAGAACGTACTCCCGCACGTCGGTGCGTGAGAAAAGCCAAATTACGAGTGGTGGGAGGTATGTCCACTCCTCGGGCCGATTGGTTACTAGGCTTACCGCTTTGCCATATTTCACGGCATGTGGCTAGTACTTTCAAACGCTTAGCCACCACTACCACACACTGCGACCTTAACCACTTTTATCAAAACAAACAGGGTAAACCTCCAGGTCATGATACTGCACATGACCCTATCCATTATCCTTATAATGATTGCAAAATAGTAAACATGCAACTCCTATATCGCGTGAGTGACATGAAATCACTCGACTTCTGCCGGTCCTATTAGGAGAGCATCTATGCGATAAGGACTCAGGTACAATACATTGGATTCCTAGGATTTATGCATCTAGGGTTCCATTTCAACTCCTAGACTTAATGCAAGATACAATATATATATATAAGTATAAAATTATAGTAAATTAAATACTAGGTTATGCACCGGGTCTTGCCTTCTTGGGTGGGTTTGGGGTCAGGAGTGTTAGAGACTTCCGAACTTTGGTTCGGGGCTTCAGTTAATATCTCGGCGATGCTCGCAGGATCTTCAGAAAACCCAAGCTCGGGTTCCTGAACCAGCTCGTAGATTCTGTCGTCGAGTGTTGCTGACTCTACATGATATGCAATGATTTAAGTGAGATGGTGCTTGAGTTAAAGATTTTATTTCACGATAAAGTTGCAATCCAACAAATTAACAAACATAAACTCATGAAGCAAGGGGGGTTTAATTTTACTATTGGTATTTAATGCCTTGTCATACTAGTGGAATTACTTTTTAAAGTAATTGGACAAGTTTGATTTTTATTTAAAAATCATAAGGGTTTTGACCTTGAATTTTTGTAGATAAGCTCATTTTCAACAATTAAGTTTATCGTGAATTTTTCATAATTTTCTGGAAACAAAAATTAAAGTATTTGAATTTGAATTCAAATTTTAGGTTTAAATTTAAATCCTAAGTAAACAGAACTATAAATTCTTGAAAAATTGATTATGAACAAATTATCAACAAATTAGGTTATGGTAAAAAGACCTAAACAGAAAAGTCTTAGGAACACATTTAAATAAATGCAAACTACTATACATTTGATTTGTAAAAGTTTAAAAGAACTTAAACTACAAAGCAGTGCTAAGCATGAAATCTTTACACAAGTTTGCTCATGACCTGAACAAGCTACACACCAAAAATCATAAGAAGATAAGCTTATATGCAAAAGTTATGCATAAGATACCC
This sequence comes from Panicum hallii, assembly GCF_002211085.1. Lineage (NCBI taxonomy): Eukaryota > Viridiplantae > Streptophyta > Magnoliopsida > Poales > Poaceae > Panicum > Panicum hallii. Next base: position 44,269 of record NW_020356264.1, on the reverse strand, counting down.
TTTTATTTTAAGTTTAAAATAAATCAAAAAGCCTTTAGTTTTAAACCAAACTTTATTAACAAAAGTTGTAGATTTATATTTATAGATTCTAACAAAACTAGTTTGGTAATTTTTGGATTTTTCTACACATTCCTATGTATTTTACAAGTTGACAGCTAACACTATCTAAGGGTCTTGCAGAGAGGTCCTCGGGTTCTTGCACGTGGGACCTTAAAACCGAAAACTAAATTGCAATTGGGTCCTCGACAGCCCACGACGACGGCCGGCGCATCGGTCCGGCATGTTCTCATCGGCCTGGGCAGGGAGGAACAGGCCTAGCATGATCTATGGAGCAAGTAGTGTCTGTTGGTGGGTGATGTGCTCGAGGAGCAGTGGCGGAGCATGGCCGGCAACGAGAGATGGCGGCGGCCGTGGCAGCGCGTCAGCATTCCCGGTGAGGGGCCGGCGAACATGGATAGAGGAGGCGTGCATAAGCATCATGGGAGTGTGGGGGTGCGTTTCCCGTACCCAATTTGGTTGGAGACGGGGCGGAAGGGGGCTGTCGACGGTGGGGCGGCTCGGGTTTCCATCGGCGGCGATGGCGGCACGGCGTTCTGCTGGCTGGGGTGCCGGAGGGCGGTGAGGAAGTAGTCGAGGAGCTCCCACATGATGATGTGGTGCGAACAGTGTGCTTGGCCGGGGCTACGAAGCTCTGTATTGGCGGGTCGACGGCGAGGCCGAGCGGCGGCGGAGCTTTGAGCTCACCGGCGTTGCGGGAAATGATGTTTGGGTGCAGAAGAACGAAATTGGATGGGCTAGTGACCACCAGTGGGTCGCGGTGGGGTTCTAACAGCTCTGGATCAGGTCTCGGAGGCAGCGGGGACGGCTGACAACGGCGAGCAATGGCTGCGGCCGCGCTTCAGTGAGGAGCTGTGCTTAGGAGAGGAGGTTGCGGCAAACAGAGAGCCTTTGCGTGGGTTAAGCAGGTCGGGGAGCAGCTACTGGGCATGTCTTAAAGCCAAGAGAGGTTCCACGCGCGCTAACTGGAGCTGGCAACGCCGGCAGAAGGCGTGGCAGCTCGGGCGGTAGCGGCGCGACGTGGGGGAGGCAGGAGCGGGCCAGCGCGGGGTCGGGAAGGCGGCGGCAGGGGAGGGGAGGGCACGTGGCTCGGTGCGGAGCGGCGCTGGGGCAGCAGAGCCTCGGGAGAACGGCCGGTGACGGCTGCGGGGCGGCGCAGAGAAGAAACAGGGGAGCCGGGGCTGGAGGTGGAAGACGAGGACTGGTTCGTGATTTTCCAAAAGTGCAGGGAGCTCAATGTAATGTCTTGGTAACTTTCAAACCATGGCTGAAATGAAAATAGGCCCAAAAGCAAAAGTGTAGAGTTCAACAAGACCTACAACTTTGCTTTAAGGCTCAGTTTCAAAAGAGTTAAGGATTTAAAAGTAAGTTAAAAGTTGGGCAAAAGTTAAATTTCAAAAATAACTCTTTTTATCCACCACACTCAAAATGAATCCTAGAGATAGTTTCACTTCTATCTATGGTTTAAAAGTAAGTTCTTGCACTTTTTCAAAACAACCCAAGCAGAACTTGACTTTACCTCTCATTCTTGCACACTTGCACAAAACGACCTTTATTAAATTATAATTATATAAATAACCCTTTTCCCTTATCTTTTAAATTTTTAATCACACTTTCACAATATTTTGCACACATCTTCATACTAAAATCTAGTGTGTGTCAATACCAAGTACCTGAGTGTCACACCATCCATCAAGACATGAGATCCAAGTACCATCGCTCAGGGTCCAATGGAACCCGACTGCAAGGTCTTGATGATCGAGGCTGACTGGCAGGTGACGTTCATCAACTACATCAAGGAGCACAAACTATCCCCTGGCATTGACCCAAAAAGCGCTGAGGCCACATGCATTCTAAGGCGCAGCAAAGGGTATGTTCTAGTCGAGAACAACTTGTACAAGCGTCGATCAGCATCAGGCATACTCATGAACTGTGTCCGTATGGAGGAAGGCAGAGAAATACTCTAGGAGATTCACGAAGGCATGTGCGGGAACCATGTTGCTTCTCGCATACTAGTTGGCAAGGTTTGTAGATCTGGTTTCTACTAGCCGACTGCTTTGTCAGAGGCCAAAGCACTCGTTCGTCGGTGCACAAACTACCAGTTCTTCAGCAAATAGCCCCATGTTCCGGCTCACAACCTTATCACCATACCACCTTCATGGCCGTTTGCATGCTGGGGACTGGACATGATAGGGCCTTTGACTACTGTGCCAGGTGGTTTTACTCACGTGTTGGTGGCCATCAACAAGTTTATGAAGTGGATCGAGTACAACCCAATCATAAAGCTCTCTGCAGATCAAGTGGTTAGCTTCATCTTCGACATCTTGCACCAATTCGGCTTCCCCAACACTATCGTCACGGACCTAGGATCCAATTTCCACTCGCATCAGTTCTGGTATTTCTATGAACACAGCACCATGGAGGTCAAGTACGTTTTAATGGCTCACCCGTGGGCCAACGGCTAGGTTGAGCGTGCCAACAGCTTGATTCTTGATGGCTTGAAGAAAAGACTCTATGATGAGAACAGCAAAAAGGGCGGCAAGTGGATCAACGAGATCTCGTTAGTAATCTGGGGGCTTCACACACAATCAAGCAAAGCCACAGGATAGTCACCTTTCTTCCTCGTATACGGGTCTGAAGCTATATTACTGGCTAACATCATGTGGAAATCTCCTCGATTGAAGATGTATGAAGAAGGCAAGGCTGATAACGCAAGATATCTCAAACTTGACTCGGCAGAGGAAATCAGATGCAATGTCTTGCTCTAGTCGGCCTGCTACATACAAGGAGTCCGTCGTTACCACGACCGAAACATTCAACAACGTTCTTTCAACATTGGACATATGGTCCTTCGTCGCATCCAGGATGAAACCGGGCTGCACAACTTTAATTCACGATGGGAGGGACCCTTCCTCGTGCACAAGGTTACAGGACCAGGGTCATATCGCTTACAATACCCTGATGGCCAGGAGGTCCCAAACTCCTGCAATATTGAGCACTTACATCATTTTCACCCTTAGCTAACTTGTATACTTAGTTGTCAGCTGCGGCGTAGCATGGTCTACTGGAGGGCATCGCTCCCACACTTAAACTATTTTGGAGTTTTATCAACAATTTGCTTGTACTACTCCGTTTGCTATTTCCCGACTGGTACTACATGGAGTTTACTGCATAGGACTTTGTAACGCCCACATTTCTACCTAATCTAAATTACAGCACAAATCGCTCGCTAGAAAATATTCTCTCGACAAGCTCGGATCAATCCTAAACCCTTACCGTCCGAACCCCTAATCGCCCGACACATCTCTCGACCTTTCGCCGCCTGATTTGACCGCCATCCTTTTTCTTTTCCTCGACCCCCGCAATGTGCCACGCGCTCAACCCCGCACCCGCGACCGTCACCGCGAATCCCGCCGACGCATTTTCCCCCCCGCGTGCTCGACCTCGCGCTCGCGACCGCCGCCGCAAAATCCGCCGACGTTTCTCCCCCCTCCTTTTCTTTTTCCCCTACCCCCTTTTCCTTTTCCTTTCTCCTTTCTCCTTTCTCTGTTTCTGCTTCCTGCTCCCCTGCACGCACAGCCCGACGCCGAGCAGAGCTCGACGCCGAGCGCCCGGCCACCCCCCCTCTCTCTCCATTGACGACGCCACAGGAACGGCCTAACCCGACCCCTCCTCTGCGCACGCCGTGCTGTCTTGGCGCTCGCGCTGCCCCTGCCTGCCACGGCGCCGAGCAGTGCCGGCCGCCGCGCGTCGCCTCGCCACGGGCTGCCTCCCCCCTGCGCCGTGCGCCCCCAGGTCGCCCCTCCCCGCTACACGCCACCGCCCACCCCTGCGCAGCGGCGACCGAGCGCCACCGCCGCCCCCACCGCCATTACTGGCCGCCCCCGAGCTCACCGGCCTCCACCGCGCCATCCTCTTTCCCCCCCCCCCTCGCCGGCCTATAAATACACCCCGCCGCGCCCAGCCACCGCCACAACCCTCCCCCGCAGCCCTAGCCCCCTCCCCGGCCCTGCACTGCCGCCGCCGCCCAGACCTCCGCCCGCCGCCCCTGGCCTCCGTGGGCAGGCCGCCTCGCGCCACCCCGGCCCGTGGTGAGTAGAGGAATAGGACCCCCTCGCTCCCCTCTCCGTTTTGCCCCTGCCCCCGGCCGCCGCCGTGCCCCAGGGCCGCCGGATTTGGTGGCGCCGCCGGCCTCTACCCCCCCCCCTCCTCTGTTCTGGTAACGGGAGGAAGAAGAAGGGCACAATTGCCCTGAGCCCCCTGCCCTTTTGCCTTTTCCCTAAAGAACCCCACCTCCCCTTAAACCCCCTTTCCAAATAACCCCCCTGCTCATTCTATTTAGAAGGTGAACCCCTCCACTACACAAAATATTTATGGATAAGTCCCTGACCCTTTTTAGAGTACCCTAGGTATTTCCGGAAATTTCAATCAAGCCCTCCCCTCCCAACAGTAATTACGAATAGGTCCTTGAACCCTTATTCCTTCCCTAAAACCCCGTTCGGCCTATTATTTTATGCGCCAAAAATCCCCCGTTTGCCCTGAAACTTTACCACGCCATTTCTAGCATAATGTCGGCCTTGCCATCAAGAAATCCCTCGGAAATCTTCCTTCTACCATAGTTTCTTAAGTTATTCCTGATTCGGGCTTGTAAATAAAACCCTTAATTCTTTTTCCTCATGGAATGTTTGTTTGTGTGCGCCGTAGATCACGAGGTGACCGAGGGAGAACCCGTCGACGAGCAGTACTGCGAGCAAGAGTCCGAGAACCAGTGCCGTGAGCCCGAACCTGAAGGACAGTACCTCGATCAGGACTTCCCGGAAGGCTTTGTGAATGGCAAGTCCAATCCCATCCTTTGATGCATTCTTATCCTAGATTTATAAATACAACCTATTGGCCTGTTTTGTAAAATGCATTGTTTTATTGCAAGACCTGGTTGGATAGCCACCCCTTGATTGCTATAACCCTACCCCGATGACCTAGGATTTGCTCGGTTAGGCGTAAACTACATGTCAGAAACACTTGTTACCTATTATTCCTCTCATTATATTGTAAACCATGATTATAAGCGCTTTAATAAGAATGAGGGTATGAGTGCTTTAGAAGATCAAAATGGGATTGTGGGGAAATAAAAAGAAAGGCTTAACCTGACGAGATGGACGGCGTTTTCGGTGCGAAATGCCGCTTGCGTGCTTGTACCTTTGTGGTCGAGCATGGTCGGGAGATGTCCGTCTGGTCGGTATAAGGATGAACTGGGGTGTCATCTTGCCTAACTCTTTTATCATACAACCACTCGACCGTTGTGTGGGCAACGGCTTAGCATAAACCCCACTAGTTGTTCTACTAGCCAAAAATGGAGAGCGGGCTAGTAACGGGAGACCATGGGGAAGGGATACGATCTGTGTGAATGATATTCCGGTTATGACTTCATTGATGGGTCACTAACCCCATGGTAGCTTCCGTGTTGGCTAGTTAGATTCAGCTAAGGTGGGTAATGGCTTTGTTAGGATCCGCCGCGACATTAAGGTGTTCGTAGCGCGGTACCCTACTTGTGGGTAAAGTGTACAACCTCTGCAGAGTGTAAAAATCTATTCGAATAGCCGTGTCCACGGTATTGGATGCGTTACGGCATGGTCACTTCAATAGATGTTACGGGAGGATTGGTTTTGTGGCATAGGTTGTTTTGAAAGTACTCGGCAGTTGTGCAGTAAGCTACTGTGGACGCAGAGTCTGATGACACTAAAACTTGGATCCTTTGTGCAGGATCAACACTACTTATGATTCGATTGCTATAAAAATGTTTTGAGAAAGTGCTTTTGTTAAATAAACCCTTGCATGTGAAAAATCTTGCTTTATCGCAAATAAACCCTAACCCCACCCTTGATATAACCGTGCATGATCTCTGTTATCACCCCTCCGCGGGTGTGGTTGGACTTGTTGAGTACCTTTGTACTCACCCTATATATATATTTGTGGTTTTCTCAGAGGAAGACCCGGACTACGTGATCGGAAACGACGAATAAGGGTTGTGTCCGCGCCCAACTTTGCCTGTGGTGTTGGCCCTCCGCAAGATGCTTCTGCTAGCATGTTACTCTGAGCCCGAGCTGGATCCCACGTGGGTCACGCTTTGGTGTATTACTATAGCTATTTTACTACTAGTTATCGTTTGTATCGAGTGCCCGCCTCCTCGGAGGTTTGTACGGTAATGTACCGTCTGATGTAATAAATGTGTATCAGCCTCCTGGGACTGATTGTTATATCACATTTAAGTCACCTCGGATGAGGGGACGCTTCAGACTTGCTCCCATACTTCCAGTACTCTGTCTACTGGTTCATGACTAGTACTACGTGGAGTTTACTGCATGGGCCTTGCTCCCATACTTCCAGTACTAATCAGTCTAACTGGTTCACGATTGGTACTACATGGAGTTTACTGCATGGGCCTCGCTACCATACCTCCAGTACTACTCCGTTTACTAGTTCACGACTAGTACTACGTGGAGTTTATTGCACGGGCCTTGCTCCCATACTTCCATTACTACTCCATCTACTGGTTTATGACTAGTACTACGTGGAGTTTACTGCATGGGCCTCGCTCCAATACTTCCAGTACTAATCCGCCTACTGGTTCACGACTGGTACTACGTGGAGTTTACTGCATGCGCCTTACTCCCATACTTCCATTACTACTCCATCTACTGGTACTACGTAGAGTTTACTGCATGGGCCTCGCTCCCATACATCCAGTACTACTCGGTCTATTGGTTCACAATTGGTTCTACATGGAGTTTACTGCATGGGCATTGTTACAATACTTCGAGTACTACTCCATCTACTGGTTCGCGACTCGTACTACGTGGAGTTTACTACATGGGCATCACTCCCATACTTCCATTACTACTCTGTCTACTGGTTCACAACTAGTACTGCATGGTGCTTACTGAATGCGCCTTGCTCCCATACTTCCAGTACTCTATCTATTGGTTGGAGTTCACTGCATGGTGCTTGCTCCCATAGTTCCAATACTACTCCGTCTAATTGGTTCATGACTGGTACTACGTGGAGTTTTTTGCAAAGGCATTGCTCCCATACTTCTAAAACTACTCCATCTACTGGTTCACGACTGGTACTACATGGAGTTTACTGCATGGATCTTGCTCCCATACTTCCATTACTACTCCGTCTACTGGTTCACGACTGGTACAACTTGGAGTTTACTGCATGGTCCTCGCACCCATACTTCCATTATTACTCCGTCTACTCATTCACGACTAGTAGTATGTGGAGTTTACTACATGGGCATGGCTCCCACACTTCCAGTAGTACTCCATCTAATTGGTTCACGACTGGTACTACGTGGAGTTTACTGCATCGGCCTCGCTCCCATACTTCCATTACTACTCCGTCTACTGGTTCACGACTAGTACTACTTGGAGTTTACTACATAGGCATTGCACCCATACTTCCAGTATTACTCCATCTAATTGGTTCATGAGTGGTACTACATGAAGTTTACTGCATGGGCCTCGCTCCCATATTTCTAATACTACTCCGATTAACTGGTTCAAGACTGGTACACGTGGAGTTTACTGCATGGGCATTACTCTCTTACTTCCAGTACTACTCTGTCTCACTAGTTCATGACTCGTACTACATGGAGTTTACTAAAAGGGCATTGCCACCATACTTCCAGTACTAGTCCATCTAACTAGTTCACGACTGGTACTTTCCTTTAACAGGTTTCCGTGGGCACTGAAAATATCTTCACCGCAGAGCTTAGGAAAATCTTAAAATACAAAGAAGAGCTGCTTACTAACGTGAAGAATATGATGTATCGCCATACAGATGACGTTGAGAGGCTGCAGAAGGTAGTCGCTGATACTGAAGAATAGTTCGCCGACTGCCTTCGGCAAATCAAGACGCTGGGCGAGGAGAAGGGGCAGCGGGAGAAGGAGCTGGAGATTCTCAGGGAAGCCGCCCAAACACTTGTGGATATGGTGGATCCAGCAGAAGGAGGCGAAGCAGACAAGCGGCCCCTTCTGGAGTGACTTCATGGGGTGCCGGAAAGAGTCGTCAAGTTCCTCGCGGAAGCCCCGGTTGCATGCGTCAGCCATGCCCTTGCATTTGTAAAATCTTTTTGGCCAGAGGCTCCGCTGGGAATCTTCGCGTAGGGAGTGGCTGCAGAGTGCACTAAAGAGCAGTTCAATGAGTACCTCTAAGAAGCCCAACCTATAGCAGAACAGATAGTACAAAGTGTACTGCAAGATTAGGGTGTAAAGAACAAGTACACATTGTCTTGTATATATTCTTATTTGGTGTCTCTACTTGTGTGTGCCTTAGCTGAATTGTCATCCAGGCTTAGAGGCTAAGTAGTAGACACTACGCCGGGTACACCGACCCTAGAAGTAGTTATAGTGGCTCCAAGTAGGAACCCCAACTAACAAGTTAGCCATAACCCAATCGGGCGGGTCTAACCTGTTAGGAAAGAACGCGAGCATCGTCACGATTTTGCCATGTTTATGGCAAGGAAAATGAAACTACTCCGAGTGCGCTGACTCTAGGTGTAGTCGAGATAGCTCCTCATGTGAGCGCATCCAACAAGTTAGGTATAAACCAATCGAGCAGATCAAATTTGTTGGGAAAGAACGCGAGCGTCGCGCAACTGCCATGCTTCTAGCAAGGAGTCGAGATTGCCTCGAGTGCAACGACTATGGGCGTAGTCAACATAGCTCCATATGCGAGCCCATCCAACAAGTTAGGTATAAACCAATCGAACAGATCGATCTTATTGGAAGAGATGCGATCGTCATCGCAAACGACCATTAAAGGTCATGGCGAGAAGTCGATAAAGCATGCACGTGGCCGTAGGCTTCGTCAATCCTGCGACAAGAAGTCGATGTACCATGAACGTGGCCGTAGCCTCCGTAAAACTCATGATAAGAAGTTGATTTATATAAAAACATGCACGTGGCCGTAGCCTCCGTTTGTTCGCAGAGAAATTTACAATCCGAATTTTGTGGCATGAGGCCTCCAATTTTATTCGAAAGAAAACGACCACCTAGGCACCCAGAGAGCGGCTATCTCCGAACATTTTTTCATGAGTACAACTTGCACAGGTTCTGAATGTTCCAAGAGTTCGGAACATCTTGGCCCTTAGGATACTGTAGCCGATACGACCCCGGTCTCATGACCTGCTTGATGACGAACGGGCCCTTCCACCTTGAGTTGAGCTTGTGTAGGCCGGACTCATCTTGGATGCGATGTAGGACCAAGTCGCCGATGCTGAATGACCGTTCCCTCATGTTGCGATCGTGATATCACCGAATTCCCTGTAGGTATCAGGCTGACTGAATAAGAGCGGTGCAGCGAGCCTCCTCGACAGAGTTGAGCTCTAACTGCCTCGCTTCATCCGCCTTGCCTTCATCATACATTTCGACCTGTGGGGATTTCCACATGATGTCAGCTGGCAGGATAGCTTTAGAGCCTTAGACGAGGAAGAATGGAGTTTGTCCTGTGGCTTTGGACGACTGAGTCCGGAGCCCCCAGACGACATGTGGCAACTCATGTATCCACTTTCCTCCTTTCTTGTTGTTTTCATCATGAAGTCTTTTCTTGAGGCCCTCAATTATCATGCCGTTCGCCCGTTCAACTTGACCATTGGCCCTTGGGTGTGCAACAGAGACATATTTGACCTCGATGCACGCATTTTCACAAAACTCCCAAAACTGGTTAGCCGTGAAGTTTGATCCCAGGTCTGTGATGATGGTATTCGGGAAGCCGAAGCGATGCAAGATATCAAAGATGAAGTCAACAACCCAATCTGGCGTGAGCTTGGTATCGGCTTGTACTCGATCCACTTGGTGCACTTGTCGATAGCCACCAAGACATGGGTGAAGCCGTCTGGCGCCGTTGTGAAGGGCCCAATCATATCTAGGCTCCAGCAAGCAAACGGCCAAGATGGCAGTATGGTGATGAGATTCTGAGCCAGGACATGAGATTGCTTTTCGAAGAATTGGCAGTTTTGGCATCTCCTCATGAGGTCTTCAGCATCGGACATGGCTGTGGGCCACTAGAAACTAGGTCTGTATGCCTTTCCCACCAGCGTTCTTGAAGCCGCGTGGTTGCCGCAAACGCTCTCATGTATCTCCCACAATATGTCGCAGCCGTCCTCTTTCGTGACGCACTTCATGAGCACCCCAGATCGTGCGCCATGCCGATAGAGCTTGCTGTCGACCAGAACGAAACCCTTGCTTCTGCGCATGACACGAGCTGCCTCTGTGCTTCTTGCATCTACCCCTGCTGGAAGTTTTTGATCCCGGATGAAATTGATATAAGCCTCTCTCCAGTCCTCCCCAAGCATCATAACCTCCCGATCAGGCTGTTGAAGGCCATCATCAGTGGTTATGTGAGGTGAGGACTTGATGGATGGCTGTTTTAGCTCCTGGATGAAAACTCCCGCTGGAACCTGTGCTTGGGTGGATGCTAGCTTGGACAATATGTACGCACCAACATTATGCTCGCGTACCACATGATGAACCTCCAGGCCGGAGAATTTATTCTCCAGCTTGCGCACCTCCTGTACATAGGCATTCATCGTCTACTTGTTGCAGTCCCACTCTTTGTTGACTTGCTGAATGACAAGAAGAGAATCGCCATACACAAGTAGTCGCTTGATCCCTAGTGATATCGCCAAACGAAGCCCGTGAAGCAAAGCTTCATACTCGGCTTCATTGTTGGATACCTCCCAAAGGATCTGGAGGACATACTTCAACTGTTCTCCCCGTGAAGAAATAAATAGGACTCCCGCACCGCCGCCATCGAGCTTGAGAGATCCATCGAAGTACATGGTCCAATGCTCTAGCTTGTCGACTGGAGTTGGAATTTGGTTCTCTCTCCACTCAGCCATAAAATCGACTAGAGCTTGAGACTTGATTGCAGTGCGTGGCTTGAAGTCGATAGACAAAGCCCCCAGTTCCACTGCCCACTTCGATATACGCCCCGTGGCATCTTGATTATGAAGAATGTCCGCCAGCGGAAAATCCGTAATCACAGTGATCTTGTACTCGTCGAAGTAATGGTGCAACTTTCATGAAGTAATCAAAATTGTGTATAAGAGTTTCTGAACCGTCGGTTACCATACCTTAGACTCGGAGAGTACCTCGCTGACGAAGTAGATAGGCCTCTACACTCCGAACACATGGCCTTCTTCGCCTCGCTCGACTACAATAGCACTGCTGACAATATGAGTTGTTGTCGCGATCTAGAGTAGTAGATCTTCCCCCAGCAGTGGTGCTGTAAGGACCAACGGAGACTGAAGGTGATGTTTCAGATCTTGCAGAGCCCGCTCGGCCTCCTCCATCCATTGGAACTTATCTTGGCATTTTAGAAGCTTGAAGAAGGGTAGTCCTCTCTCCCTGAGTCGGGAGATGAACCTATTCAGAGCTGCCATGCATCCTGTTAGCATCTGCACATCTTTGACAGTGGCCGGAGCCTCCATATCAGTGATGGCCGTGATCTTCATAGGATTGGCCTCAATTCCCCAGTTGCTGACGATGAACCCGAGCAATTTCCCTGATGACACTCCAAAAATGCATTTGGTTGGGTTGAGCTTGCACCGAAACCTGCGCAGGCTGCTGAACATTTCTTCCAAGTCTGCAAGCTTCTACATTCCGATGTAGCTGATCAGCAAGCATCCACCGAATTCCTGGTCTTGATGACCATGTCATCCACGTAGGCTTGAACGTTCCGATGTAGCTGATTAGCAAAGCACATCTGGATCGCGCGCTGATAGGTTGCTCCTGCATTTTTCAGCTCGAAGGACATAGTTTTGTAAGCATATGTCGCATACGGGGTGACGAACATGGTCTTGATTTGATCTTCCTCCTTGAGTGCAATCTGGTGATAACCTGAATAACAATCAAGGAAATAGAGGAGCACACAACCCGCCATCGAGTCAACGACTTGATCAATGCGCGGTAGCCCGAAGTGTCGGGCAATGCTTGTTGAGATCAGTGTAGTCAACACACATCCTCCATTCATTATTCTTTTTTCTTACAAAGACAGGATTAGCTACCCACTCTGGATGGATTACTTCTTTAATGAATCTAGCCGCGAGGAGTTTAGCTATTTCCCGTTTAATTGCCACACGCTTGTCGTGGGCAAACCTTCGCAGGCGTTGCTTTTTGGGCACGGCCTGTGGGTGTACATTTAGACTATGCTCGATCAGCTCCCTGGGCACCCCTGGCATGTCCGCTGGTTTCCACGCGAATATGTCTCAGTTAGCCCGAAGGAAGCTGACAAGCGCGAGTTCCTATTTCTCACCTAAGCCCGCGCCGATGACAGCGGTCTTAGATGAGTCACCCTCCTGGAGCTGGATCGTCTTGAGGGCCACGTCGTCAGTCGACTGGATGCTTGACTTGCTAGCCTTCCTCGAAGGGATCTCCAGCCCGGACTGGGAGAGCTACTGCACGGCCGCGAGTACTTCCCCTGAAGCATCTGGCACACAAGTAGTCGAAGCATACTAGATCGCCTCCTGATTGCAATCATACGACTTCTTCAAGTTGCCTCGGAGAGTGAGTACTCCACTTAGTCCTGGCATCTTGAGAAGCAGATAAACATAATGCGGCACTGCCATGAACTTGGCGAGTGCCAGACGACCCAATATGGCATGATAAGAGGATTTGAAGTTTGCTACTTTGAATTTTATGAACTCGGTGCGGTAGTTCTCCTTCGTGCTGAAGGTGACTAGAAGAACCACCGTACCGAGCGGGTGCGCCGCGTTACCTCAAACGATGCCATAGAAGGGGGATTTGCTCGGAACCAACATGCCCGTGAGGTCCAAACCCATCTTCCTCAAAGTGCTGGCGAAGATGAGGTTGAGACCGCTCCCACCGTCAATGAGCACCTTGGTGAGCCTGACCTCTACCACCACTGGATCCAGGACCAGGGGGAACTTGCCAGGCTCCGAGAAGCTCGTCCACTAATCTCGCGGGAGAACGAGATGGGGACCTCCGACCAACGAAGTGGCCGTGGTACCGCCGACTCAATGGACATGATCTCCCGGAGAAGCAGCTTCTGGTCCCGCCTGGAGCCAAAGTCTCCATCACCCCCGAAGATGACGTTTATGGTCTTCGAAGCATCCTGGAACTTCGCGTTGCACCCTTGGTCCTCTTTCTGGTCGTCGTCCTCGGGTTCCTTTTCTGCAGGCTTCTTGTTCTTCTTCCCACCACCGGAGTTGCTAAATATCCTCCGGAGGTGGTAACAGTCGATGGCCGCGTGATTGGCACCTGGGTGCCATGGGCCTTTCTTTTGCAGGAGCTTCTCGAACTCCTCCTGCATCGTCGAATTCTTGCCTCGCCAGGGACGATCCACAGCTGCGATGAGATCATCTGGCCTGCGCTTTTGGGGTGGACCCGAATAGTCCCGTTGGCCTTTGTCATTGCGGTTGTCATTTGGGCGCCTCAGATTGTTATCTTGGCGCCGCGGGAACCGCTCCCGCATCTTCTTCTCCTGTTCGGACCAGTCGTGCATCATATCATGAAGGCCCGCAATAGTTTTTGGCCTGTTCCACCCGAAGTCTCTATAGATGCCTAGGTCGGTGATGCCATTGTAGAAGCAGTCGATGATGTCGTCCTCCGAGATGTTCACGATGGTAGCGCGAACATCGAAGAAATGACGTGTGTAGGACCGCAGGAGCTCGTTATGTTCTGTTTACACTGAGCAAGATCGTGACGAGTACCTGCGTGAGCGATCGCTCCCTGGAAGTTGTCGATAAAGACCTTCTTGGGCCACTCCCAGGAGTCGATCGAGTTGCCGCTGAGGCTCTCCAGCCATGTGTGCAGTGCAGGGTCCAAAGCCATCGGAAAGTAGACGACCTTGGTGATGTTGGAGCCCCCTGCGACTTCAATGGCCGTGGAGTAGCAACGTAGCCACTGCTACGGAGCTTGCTTGCCGTCGTACTTGTTGATGCCAATCGGCTTGAAGCCCTTAGGGTACTTGTAGCTGCTAAACCATGCAGAGAAAGCTGGGAAATGGTCGCTGTAGTCAGTACCTTCGGTCTTGACTTCTTCACGAACCTTGCGCCTGGAGTCGATCACGGACCGTGCATCGTGGCCTTCATTAATTCGTTGGCACAGGTCTTCTGGAGGAGGTCGATGATTGACGTATCGTGGGTTACCCCCTGGAGGTGGCTGCTGCCTCCCGTCAGGGGCCTGGTTCCCGCGAGCGTTGTCGTTGTTGTGGCTGTGCTGAAGTCGAGGGCGACCGTCAGCCGTTTGGCTGTGAGCCTGGCTCCGACTCTCGCCCACCTGCTCCTCCCTGATAGTAGATGCTAGGTTTTGTTGATCCAGCTGGATCCATGTGGCAGAACCGCTCGAATTATTCTGGCTCAAGTGCGCTATTGATCGCCGTACAACCGTAATCAGACCAACGCACTTCAAACGGAACAATCCTTAGGTCTGTCGGGTCTCTGCCCGATACAACCACGGTTCAGCAGGATCGAAGCAGGTTTACCTCGCACGAAGGCAAGTTCACATCACAGAAAAGCTCATCAACTTTTAATTTACAGCCATACATACATTATTACAAACTGAGTTTAAAGATAAGTAAACTTATACAAAATCATGTTCAACTGACAAGCATAACAGCTTGTCCAACTCACAGCGGAAGAAAAAGTTTGACGCGACTACACACGTCGTGAAGGCGGACACCAAGCTTAGCCCAGGGCTTGGTGTCACTCCGGAGGGTCAGAGCTGGCCGGGGACGGGTCCCACTCCACGGACCAGCCAAACGGAATGGACGTTGGCCACACAAGGTTGTCCGTGGGATTCTCGTAGGTTATACCTGAAACAGACATTGGCAAGGCTGAGTATTCTAATACTCAGCAAGGCTTACCCGGGATTGGGTATACTCTAGCCCGTAGCTAGACTCATGATGGCATTGTAAAGGCTCTGGGTTTGTTTTCAGCTGAAAAGCAACAAAGAGTATGAACTATTTTCAAGTTTTAGCTTTCATCTTCTAGTTGAGTATTTGTTCTAGATTAGCAACTACACTAAGCAAGCAAGGTAGTGATTATCATCCATCAAGTTTATTCATCATTAGTTCCACTTCTTACTCAATGTGGTAAAAGGGATAAGCAATCCCAATCCTCGTGAGAGGCGGACGATTCGAATCAAATTTAACCTTGCAAGGTAAACCTAGCACACACGCTTGGAACACCAACGGGGTATTCGGAAGCAACCGTTTACCTTTCATTCTGACTTGTGGACAGGCCACCACAAGCGACTTGCAGGACCGTACGCACATCACTCGTGCAGGACATACGTCTGTAGCGCGTCTACAAAACCCGTATTCCTGTCTGCCATGCAGAACGTACTCCCACAGGTCGGTGTGTGTGAATATAACATAAAGATCGAGTGGTGGAAGTATATCCACTTACCGGGCCGATCGGTTACTAGGCTTGCCGCTTTACCATTTTTCACGGCATGTGGCTAGTACTGTTCAAACGCTTAGCCACCACTACCACACATATCGACCTTATCAACTCTTATCAAAACAGACAGGGTAAAACCTCCGGTCATGATACCACACATGACCCTGTCCATCATCCTTATAGTGGTTGCAGAAATATAAACATGCAACTCCTATATCGCGCGAGTGACAGGAAATCACCCGACTTCTACCGGTCCTATTAGCGGAGCATCTATCCGATATGGACTCAGGAGCATCACATTGAATTCCTAGGATTCATGCATCTAGGGTTTCACTTCAATCCCTAGACTTAATGCAAGATATAATATAGATAGATAAACATTACAGTGTAAATAAAATAGTGGGATATGTCCGGGGCTTGCCTTCTTGAGTGGGGTTGGGGGCAGGAGTGTCAGAGGCTTCCGAACTGGGGTTCGGGGCTTCAGTCAGTTCCTCGACGACTTGTGCTGGGTCTTCAGGGAAGCCTTGGTCTTGTCCTAAGACCAGTTCGTAGTCTCCGTCGTCGAGTGTCGTTGATTCTATAAGATGCAATAAATTAAATAAGGTGAAATTTAAATTTAAAATTTCACATTTCTAATGTTATAACTCACACAATTAACACACAAGAATTCATAAAAACATTGCTGATTTTGTTGCAAACAAGTATTAAACATTTAAATTTGAATTTGAAATGAACCAAAACAAATTCAAAACTTTAAATAAAGGATCATAGGTTTTGGAAACTTGATTATACATTAACATCAAATAATATCACATTGGAGAGTGACACTAGATTTTAATTAGAAAAGGTTATACAATAAGTTTAGTTAATATTTCAAATTTGAAAGTTCAAACTAAAAGAAGTTAATTTTAAATCAAATTTGGGTTTGAAACTTGCACAAAGCTACCTGGAGTTTATAAAATATTTATGCCAAATATCATGATTAACCAAGCATGAAATGTTAAGATTAAGCATATACTACTCCTTAACCTTAAGTTTAAATTAAAGGCAAAAGTATTTAGTTTCATATCACACTTTATAAACAAAAATTATAGAGTTTGAAATCTAGTTTCTATCAAAACTAGTTTTGTCATTTTTGGATTTTTCTGTAAATTGTTACGATTTTAGCAAGACAGAACATGCACTCACATGAAATGACAAAAACTCTTGCACACAGGTCCTTAATAGAACTATTCCTCTGAGTCTTACAGTTTGCAAATAGCCCCCTGGGCTTTTGCTCCTTCTAACCCGAGCTCCCTGCCGGTCCAACACAGGGGGTGGCGAGATTTGACCGGCACGCACGGTCGACGGCGATCACCGGCGGTGGAATCAAAGGGGAGGGGAAGCATCAACGACCCTTCACGCACCTGAGGACACTTGGAATTGAAGAAAGGGCGACTGGCAGTGGCAGCTCGGCGGAGGCAGGCGGCCGGCGATGAAGGTGAAAGGCGGGAGCAAAGGTCCAGTGGTCGGAGGTGGTAGGGATTAGGTCAGGGAGCTTCACTGGAGCACGGAGGAGCCGGCTGTAGGGTCCTAAGGGCGCGAAGGTGACTGAGATGGCCGGCCCACGGTGGGCAGAAGGCGGTGGCGGGCGGCGCTGATCGAGGTAGCTTCTCGGCCGGGATCGAGGGGCGGCCAGGGGCTGGGAAGCACCGGTGGGTACTGGGGAAACTTCCGGAGGGCTGAGTGCGGGCGGTGGTGGCTTGGATGTGGCGGCCCACGGTCACCCGAAGCTCACCGGAGAAATGGGTTGGGCGGCCGAGGTGGAAGGAGCTCGGCACAAGCTGGGCAAGCAAACTTTCGGGGCAAATGAAACGAGGGGAAGCTACTGGTGCTATTGAGCCGAAGAGAGGGAGGGATAAGGCAAGCTTGCGGAGGAATTGCGGCGGCGGCAGGAGCTCCGGCGTGCGGTGCTGGCAGCCAGTAGGAGACGTGGCGCTCGGGCGGAACACCAGCACAAGGGGGCTAGAACGGTGAGAAGATGGGACGGCAACGCGTGGCAAGGGGGGCACAGGAGGTGGCTGGCGGCGGCCGGAATCAAGGTACTGCGCCGGCGGCAGGGAACTCAGAAACAGAGCAGGGGAGCAGAGGCGCCAGGAGGAAGAAAGGGGGAGGAATGCAGCTGAGGACTGATTTGCAAAAACAGAGAAAAGTAGGGACCTCACTGAAAAGGACTTGCAACTTTTAAACCAGTGCTCAAATGAAGATGGTCCAAAAAGCAAAAGTGCATGGTTTTTCAAACTCTACAACTTCTCTTTAAGGTTCATCTACATTTGAGCAATAGTTTTGGAGATAAAATAAACTTGGTAATAAATTCACATTTTATGTAAGTCCTATGGATAAAAATACTTTTACATATATACCCAAGGGTAATTTCACATATTATTGCAATTTAACCACAGATAACACTTTTTGCAAAACAACCCTCTTACTTTTAAACCTTTCCCTCTTTATCCACCCATTTTGCATAAAAGGACTTCTAGTTAAAATTAATTATGTACACATCACTTTTTCCATAGCCTTGCACCTATTAAACACACATTTTGTCATACTTTAGACCTGAAAACATATCAAAAATCTAAGGTGTGACTAAACTAATTACCTGAGTGTCACAGCCTTCCCCCTAAAAAGAATCTCGTCCCGAGATTCCGGAACAGGATAGAATGGAATGATCAAGCTCAGAAGTTAGCTCGGAAGAAGTCAGGAAAATTATGTTGGAGATAAGATTCAGTTTCCCATGTTGCTTCTTCTTCCGTGTGATGGTTCCATTGAATTTTGTACATTTTGATGGTTTCTCTTCTGGTACTTCTCTCTTTAATGTCTAGGATTCTGATGGGTTGCTCGGTATAGGTCAAATCTGGTTCGACTTCGATAGCTTGGGCATCAATGATTTCGGTAGGGATCTTAACACACTTTCTGAGTTGGGATACATGAAAGATGTTATGGATGGCTGCTAATTGAGGAGGAAGTTGGAGACGATAAGCTACAGGTCCACAGATTTCAAGGATCTCAAAGGGTCCGATGTATCGAGGAGCAAGTTTTCCTTTTACACCGAATCTTTGAACACCTCGGATAGGAGATACTCGAAGATATACGAAGTCTCCGACTTGAAACTGCAATGGTCTTCTTCGTATATCCGCGTAGCTTTTCTGTCGAGATTGGGCGGCCTTTAGATTGTTTTGGATAAGCCTGACTTTATCCTCTGCTTCCATAACTAGATCGGGTCCAAAAATTTTACGTTCGCCGGTTTGTGACCAACTCAAAGGAGTTCGGCATCGGCGACCGTACAATGCTTCAAATGGGGCCATCTTAATACTTGTCTGATAGCTATTATTATAAGAGATTTCCGCCAGTGACAAGTATTTATCCCAATTTTTGTCAAATTGAAGTACGCAAGCTCTAAGCATATCTTCCAGAATTTGGTTTACTCGTTCAGTTTGCCCATCTGTCTGAGGATGATAGGCAGAGCTTCGAATTAATTTAGTCCCAAGAGCATCATGAAGCTGCTCCCAGAACCTAGCAACAAATTGTGCTCCACGATCAGAAATGATCGTTTTAGGCACTCCATGAAGACGAACAATTTGATCTAAATAGATCTCGGCATACTTCTTGGCAATATACGTAGTATGCACGGGAAGGAAATGTGCAGTCTTGGTTAATCGATCAACGATTACCCAAATAGAGTCATGTCTCCGAGAAGTGTTAGGCAGGCCAACAATAAAGTCCATACTGATATCCTCCCACTTCCACGAGGGAGTGGGTAGAGGTTGAAGGATGCCAGCAGTCTTCAGATGACTGGCTTTGACTCTTTGGCAGATATCACATTCCGACACATATTTGGCAATTTCCCGTCTCATACGAGTCCACCAAAAATTCTGTTTCAGATCCTGATACATTTTCGTACTACCAGGATGTATAGAGAATTTAGATAGGTGGGCCTCGTCCATTATTTGCTTATGGAGTTTATGGACTTTAGGTACAACAATAAGTTCATTGAACCATAAAACTCCTTCAGGATCCACTCGGAAGCATTTATACTTCCCTTCTCCTTGCATTATCTTCTGTTTAATGATTCTGACCCCTTTATTACGCTGTTGTGCTAGAATAATATTACCTCTGAGTGTGGCTTCAATCGAAAGATGGTTCAAGTCACCTTGGGGAATGATCTCCAAATTGAGTTTTCTCATTTCCCAACAAAGAGTTTCGTTGAAAGCTTCAACAGATAGGCAGGAGCAGTGTGCCTTGCGACTGAGGGCATCGGCAACAACATTAGCTTTGCCAGGATGATAATGTACTTCTAAATCATAATCTTTAATTAGTTCTAGCCAGCGTCTTTGCCTCATATTCAGATCTGCCTGGGTAAAGATATATTTGAGGCTTTTATGATCAGTATAAATATGACATTTCGTACCCATCAGATGGTGTCTCCAGATCTTTAGGGCATGAATTACGGCTGCAAGTTCAAGATCATGGGTGGGGTAATTCTGTTCATGAGCCCTAAGTGCTCGTGATGCATATGCAATTACTCGGTTGTCTTGCATAAGTACACAACCAAGTCCAGTTCCCGATGCATCACAATAGATGTCAAAAGGTTTTGAGACATCTGGTTGAGCTAAGTCTGGAGCAGTTGTAACGTGATCTTTGAGAATATGAAATGCGTCTTCGCATCTTTGATCCCAGGAGAATTTCACACCCTTTTTTAGTAGTTCGGTCATAGGTTTGGCTATTCGGGAAAAGTCAGGAATGAAACGACGATAATAGCCAGCGAGACCGAGAAAACTACGAATCTTATGGACTGATATTGGAGGCTGCCAATCCATCACTTCTTGTACTTTACTGGGATCTACGGATATTCCCTCTCCAGAAATGGTGTGACCCAGAAACTTTACTGTATCTAACCAAAACTCACATTTGGAGAATTTGGCATACAGGCGATGGTCTCTTAACCGTTGTAGGATGACATGAAGATGTTGGGCATGATCTTCTAAGTTTTTGGAGTAGATCAAGATGTCATCAATAAAAACTACAACAAATTTGTCGAGTTCTTGCATGAAGACAGAGTTCATAAGGTACATGAAATATGCTGGAGCATTGGTGAGACCAAACGACATAACCAGATACTCATATAGACCATATCTGGTAGAGAAAGCTATTTTGGGAATATCGCTGGGCCGAATCTTGATTTGATGATAGCCGGAACGAAGATCTATTTTAGAAAATACCTTGGCTCCGGCTAATTGATCAAAGAGGATATCAATGCGGGGTAAGGGATACTTATTTTTGATAGTCACCGCATTGAGAGGACGATAATCCACACATAGCCTTAAGCTATTATCTTTCTTTTTCACAAACAAAGCTGGACAACCCCAGGGTGACGCACTTGGACGAATGAAACCTTTATCTAAGAGATCTTGGAGTTGGATTTTCAATTCAGCCAACTCATTAGGAGACATGCGATAAGATTTCTTAGAAATAGGGGCTGTGTCGGGTTGGAGTTCAATGATAAACTCAATATCTCTATCTGGTGGCATTCCAGGTAAATCGTCTGGGAAGACATCGGGATACTCACAGACGATAGGGATATCTTTTAACCTATCCCTAGTGGTAGCATAAGTACAAGGGTTAAGGTATTGCTGTTGTGGAAGATAGAGAATGGTTGACTCATACTCAGGTGAATTTATTCCCACAGTTCGAGAAGGAATATTTATGGACACATGATGCTGGGTCATCCAGTTCATACCCAAAAGAACGTCCATCCCCTTTAGGTCTAAGACCAGTAGATCTGTTCTGATTAGATGGCTACCCAGTTGAATCGGTACCTTTCTACAGATTTGATTAGACAAAGTCTTACCACCAGGAGTTACAATCCTATAAGCTTCATTTATATCGCAAATATCCAAGCCCACTCTAGTCCCGCAATCCATACTGATAAAACTATGGGTGGCTCCAGTATCAAAAAGAACAATAACGGGATAATGGTTGATAGAAAATGTACCCTTCATTATTGGTGTCCCCTCAGGAAGTTCGGAGAGCGTAGTAAGATTCACCCTCCCTTGACGGACCTGCACCATCTGCCTCTTACCCTTCCCCTGGTGGTTGGGATTAGACGCCTGCCCTTGGAATGATTTCTTAGGTTGAGGGCAATCCTTGATGAAGTGAGACGGGCTTCCACAGTTGAAACAACGATAATTGCTGTTTCCTGGAGTAGCTGGTGGAAAGCTCGGCCGCGGACCTTGTCGTGGCGGCTGTTGATTTTGCGGCAGCAGTGGTCGGTTGAATTGTGCTTGTTGGGGAGGTCGGGCTACCCATCTGCCAGGTAAAATGCCTCGAGGCGGAGCTCGAGGAGCGTTGCTTGGAACCAACCGATACCATGGCGACTGTGGAGTTGCAGGCCCTGTGGGTGCTTTTCGTTTCTTTTCCGCTCTATGGGCGGCGATGCAATCTTCCTGAGTAATGGCCATGTTGACCAACTCATTGAAATCGTTGGCCTTCACTAAATTCAACCATTCTTTGAGCTTGGTGTTTAGGCCTCGACGGAAGCGATCACATTTGCGGGCATCAGTGTCCGCATGTGATCCCGCATACTGGCACAAGTGATTGAAAACTTGCGCATACTGTGTGACAGTGCGGGTACCCTGAGTCAAATTCAAAAATTCATTGAGCTTCCGCTCAATGAGTCCTGCCGGTATATGATGTGCTCGGAAGGCAGTCCAAAACTCATCCCAAATGACCACGTGTTCGGCGGGTTGCATTGCATGAAACTGGTCCCACCAAAGACGTGCATGAGCTCGGAGTTGCTGGGCGGCGAAGAGCACTTTGTTCTCCTCTGAACATGGGGCTGATAGTAAAGCGAACTTGGACTCAATAGTTCGCAACCAGGCATCTGCGTCCAGGGGCTCATCGGCCTTATGAAATAAAGGAGGTTGGGTGCTGAGGAAGTCTTGATAGTTGGCCGACAAAGGTTCACCTTGGCCTCGAGGTTGCTGCTGGAAGTGGCCCATTTGAGCTTGCACAAGTTGATTCAGAAGCTCAGTTTGCCGGGCCATAACCTCGGCCAAGTTCGGAGGTGGTGGTGGTGGTTGCTGAGAACTACCAGGTTGTCCTGCCCGGAATCCTTCCGGGGTTCCTCGAGTAGCTCCAACCATCTGAAATAAAGGAGACATCCATTATCAACCATAATCTTACTCCAATTTCAGATAATATGCAATTTATCAAGCTGAAATGTAATGCATATGCTCCATTCAATCTACTTGTAACAGGTACACAGATATTGAGCAGGATAACTAAAACTCAGGATTTGGATTACTATATAAAGATACTATCATCTTACATCAACACACTCAAACGGTTACAAACTTTTGCCCAAAAGTACATGCCACACATACAACAAGTGGCTTTATAACTAGATAATCTACACACTACTTATGTTACATCTTATACATTTGTTACATCTAAACCATCACCCTGTCAACCATAACTAGAAGTCATCAAAATTGCCCACTGATGATTGGCTTCCAAAAGAGGAATGATGGGGACTGACGACAGGGTCCCCATGCTCAGAATCAAGTTCAGAGACCCCTTCAATCTCCTCGGGATCTTCCTCTTCAGCTTCAGGTGCTGCCGGTGCAACTGGAGGAATCGGAAGCTGCTGCAATTCCTCGATCTGGGCTTGAGCGTCATCCACCGCAAGGATCAGATCTTGAACTTGTGTCTGTAAGAATTCGATAACAGTATTCCGCTGAGTGATTATATGATCACTCTCATTAATTTGATCTTCCCGATGGTGGATAGTCTCGTTTTGAGTAGCAATTATCCCATTCTTCTCAATTACCACTGCTCGAAGTTGATCTACCTGGGTAATGTGTCTGGCAGCTTCCCCGTGGAGGCTTCGCGCAGCAGTAATCAGATGGCCTATCTCATGGCGTAGCAACATGTGATAGTGGTACTGCACGCCCGTGAAACGCCTCATCCCTTGCACTACTTCTTCTGGTGGACCTTCCAGTCTATGACTTTCAGGAATTGTCCCGAGGTCCCGCTCTGCTTCACCAGGATCTGTTGTAGCAAACAAACCAGTAGGTTGTCCTACAACTTCCTCGGGGTGTTGACTGCAAAAGGCATAAATGGCTTCTAGGGCCGCTGCTTCGATAGTATCCACAATTCGGTAGCCCATCATGCTGATCTCAATAGGCTGCCATTGTGAACGAAAAGGATGCTGAGGTATAATCATCCTGACATGGGCCCTATGGATCCCGTCTTCCAAATGTTCAACAGCGTCATACTGAGGGGGTTCTGTATAATGGAAGGCCTGCAAAGATTCCCATAGCAAGCGGGGAAAACCCTCCCAATGAAGGGCATTGGTGTGGAGATGCCCTTCCGGATCCCAGAAGACATTGGAAGGTGCCACCATCTGCGACCAGGATGCAAATGGTAAAACTTTTTATCTTGTTGAGAGAATACAAGATAAACAGAACAAGATAACCAATTCTGTTAACAGCAAAGGCTGAAAATCAGATGGAAAACTAAGATTTCATATATGATACCCAACCTAAAGCATTCCTTAACTCTTCATTAGCCCACTCTAAAGACAAACAACATATCTTCATATATAGAAATACTTTTATTAACAAGTTATGCATGCACGTACTACTCGTCCTCACAACCCAAAACAACTGCCGAATATATTCGGACTTACGTAGTTAATTTCGGTGGCATGACCATACGTCTCTCACTATATATAACTAGTCGATAAACCCTATGCATCCTAATAGCGTAAACGTGGTTAGTGTACCTGCAGAAAAATACACACACACACACACATATATATATATATATATATATCTCATGAACCTTTCATGGCAGCACGACATGAAAGCGTCCCCAACATTACTGTTCACTATAGAAACAGCATCTGTACAATTACCGCCGTACAGACAACGTTAATATACGTCATCGAAACAACGTATTCACGGGGGGTACCGCAAAATGCGGGGGTATGAACAGCGATCGCCATACCCTGCGCCGAACCATATACTCCCAATATAATCAACCTAAGTTGGTATATTGGCAGCATCTCAAGTAGGCCACTGCTTGAGAAACAGCGTTCGGCTCGCATCACCGACGGGAAGGCCAAGCTCCCTCAGTTGGCTGAGGATCCTTACCTTCTTACCTCCATTCGTAGATGTCGTTACAAGACATAAAATTGGATTGTACAGAAATTTAAGTTTTGACGGAAAGTAGTGTTGCAAGTCAGATTTATATATATACTCTAATTGCCACCTGATATTTCCATATACATCCCTAGGGCTTTACGTTCTAAGCACAACCTTAGCGGATCCAACGTGCTTTGTAAATTCATTTGTTGGCAAACTTTTATCCAGAAAACACTTTTTAAGAGCTTCTCCGGATGTAAAAGTAACCCTACAGCTCTGATACCAGCTGTGGCAGAACCGCTCGAATTATTCTGGCTCAAGTGCGCTATTGATCGCCGTACAACCGTAATCAAACCACGCACTTCAAACGGAACAATCCTTTGGTCTGTCGGGTCTCTGCCCGATACAACCACGGTTCAGCAGGATCGAAGCAGGTTTACCTCGCACGAAGGCGAGTTCACATCACAGAAAAGCTCATCAACTTTTAATTTACAGCCATACATACATTATTACAAACTGAGTTTAAAGATAAGTAAACTTATACAAAATCATGTTCAACTGACAAGCATAACAGCTTGTCCAACTCACAGCGGAAGAAAAAGTTTGACGCGACTACACACGTCGTGAAGGCAGACACCAAGCTTAGCCCAGGGCTTGGTGTCACTCCGAAGGGTCAGAGCTGGCCGGGGACGGGTCCCACTCCACGGACCAGCCAAACGGAATGGACGTTGGCCACACAAGGTTGTCCGTGGGATTCTCGTAGGTTATACCTGAAACAGACATTGGCAAGGCTGAGTATTCTAATACTGAGCAAGGCTTACCCGGGATTGGGTATACTTTAGTCTGTAGCTAGACTCATGATGGCATTGTAAAGGCTCTGGGTTTGTTTTCAGCTGAAAAGCAACAAAGAGTATAAACTATTTTCAAGTTTTAGCTTTCATCTTCTAGTTGAGTATTTGTTCTAGATTAGCAACTACACTAAGCAAGCAAGGTAGTGATTATCATCCATCAAGTTTATTCATCATTAGTTCCACTTCTTACTCAATGTGGTAAAAGGGATAAGCAATCCCAATCCTCATGAGAGGCGGACGATTCGAATCGAATTTAACCTTGCAAGGTAAACCTAGCACACACGCTTGGAACACCAACGGGGTATTCGGAAGCAACCGTTTACCTTTCATTCTGACTTGTGGACAGGCCACCACAAGCGACTTGCAGGACCGTACGCACATCACTCGTGCAGGACATACGTCTGTAGCGCGTCTACAAAACCCGTATTCCTGTCTGCCATGCAGAACGTACTCCCACAGGTCGGTGTGTGTGAATATAACATAAAGATCGAGTGGTGGAAGTATATCCACTTACCGGGCCGATCGGTTACTAGGCTTGCCGCTTTACCATTTTTCACGGCATGTGGCTAGTACTGTTCAAACGCTTAGCCACCACTACCACACATATCGACCTTATCAACTCTTATCAAAACAGACAGGGTAAAACCTCCGATCATGATACCACACATGACCCTGTCCATCATCCTTATAGTGGTTGCAGAAATATAAACATGCAACTCCTATATCGCGCGAGTGACAGGAAATCACCCGACTTCTACCGGTCCTATTAGTGGAGCATCTATCCGATATGGACTCAGGAGCATCACATTGAATTCCTAGGATTCATGCATCTAGGGTTTCACTTCAATTCCTAGACTTAATGCAAGATATAATATAGATAGATAAAGATTACAGTGTAAATAAAATAGTGGGATATGTCCGGGGCTTGCCTTCTTGAGTGGGGTTGGGGGCAGGAGTGTCAGAGGCTTCCGAACTGGGGTTCGGGGCTTCAGTCAGTTCCTCGACGACTTATGCTGGATCTTCAGGGAAGCCTTGGTCTTGTCCTAAGACCAGTTCGTAGTCCCCGTCGTCGAGTGTCGTTGATTCTATATGAGATGCAATAAATTAAATAAGGTGAAATTTAAATTTAAAATTTCACATTTCTAATGTTATAACTCACACAATTAACACACAAGAATTCATAAAAACATTGCTGATTTTGTTGCAAACAAGTATTAAACATTTAAATTTGAATTTGAAATGAACCAAAACAAATTCAAAACTTTAAATAAAGGATCATAGGTTTTGGAAACTTGATTATACATTAACATCAAATAATATCACATTGGAGAGTGACACTAGATTTTAATTAGAAAAGGTTATACAATAAGTTTAGTTAATATTTCAAATTTGAAAGTTCAAACTAAAAGAAGTTAATTTTAAATCAAATTTGGGTTTGAAACTTGCACAAAGCTACCTGGAGTTTATAAAATATTTATGCCAAATATCATGATTAACCAAGCATGAAATGTTAAGATTAAGCATATACTACTCCTTAACCTTAAGTTTAAATTAAAGGCAAAAGTATTTAGTTTCATATCACACTTTATAAACAAAAATTATAGAGTTTGAAATCTAGTTTCTATCAAAACTAGTTTTGTCATTTTTGGATTTTTCTGTGAATTGTTACGATTTTAGCAAGACAGAACATGCACTCACATGAAATGACAAAAACTCTTGCACACAGGTCCTTAATAGAGCTATTCCTCTGAGTCTTACAGTTTGCAAATAGCCCCCTAGGCTTTTGCTCCTTCTAACTCGAGCTCCCTGCCGGTCCAACACAGGGGGTGGCGAGATTTGACCGGCACGCACGGTCGACGGCGATCACCGGCGGTGGAATCAAAGGGGAGGGGAAGCATCAACGACCCTTCACGCACCTGAGGACACTTGGAATTGAAGAAAGGGCGACTGGCAGTGGCAGCTCGGCGGAGGCAGGCGGCCGGCGATGAAGGTGAAAGGCGGGAGCAAAGGTCCAGTGTTCGGAGGTGGTAGGGATTAGGTCAGGGAGCTTCACTGGAGCACAGAGGAGCCGGCTGTAGGGTCCTAAGGGCGCGAAGGTGACTGAGATGGCCGGCCCACGGTGGGCAGAAGGCGGTGGCGGGCGGCGCTGATCGAGGAGCTTCTCGGCCGGGATCGAGGGGCGGCCAGGGGCTGGGAAGCACCGGTGGGTACTGGGGAAACTTCCAGAGGGCTCAGTGCGGGCGGTGGTGGCTTGGATGTGGCGGCCCACGGTCACCCGAAGCTCACCGGAGAAATGGGTTGGGCGGCGGAGGTGGAAGGAGCTCGGCACAAGCTGGGCAAGCAAACTTTCGGGGCAAATGAAACAAGGGGAAGCTACTGGTGCTATTGAGCCGAAGAGAGGGAGGGATAAGGCAAGCTTGCGGAGGAATTGCGGCGGCGGCAGGAGCTCCGGCGTGCGGTGCTGGCAGCCAGTAGGAGACGTGGCGCTCGGGCGGAACACCAGCACAAGGGGGCTAGAATGGTGAGAAGATGGGACGGCAACGCGTGGCAAGGGGGGCACAGGAGGTGTGATATGAACGGGGGTGCCCGATCTTCCGTCAGGTGATGGAAAACTCGTTTTGGTCGGAATGCGACACACCGATCCGGCTTCAAGTCAGCAACTCGAACCCCGCAATCTTAGCACCACAACTCCTCTGGTTATCAACCGTAGTCATAATCCAGTTGACCTCGCTGCGAAGGCTAATCCCTGCCTGCGAAATGAAGAACACAAGCAAGAACTCGAAAGAAACGCAGCACTCAAATTGAAGTGACAACTGCAGATGATTGATTAAGCTCGAAAGTTGGGGTTCTACAAACCGAAGGACGGCGAATGTTTAAAGACAGATTGATCTAAAGCAAAACCCAAACCCTAATGAGGGCGGCGGCTACTGAGATATAGGGAATAGGGGCGTGGCTTTCCCCTGGACGCGCCCCTAATGGGCTCAACAAAGATACACGGCCCAAAGGCCAAAATACGATGTCGCAGCACCGGAATAGAATCTGGACGCTAACTTCCTCGGACAATTTCCGACGACTCAGAAGGAGTTTGAACCTGAAACCAACGCCAATAGAAGCTCCATGAAATTATCTTTCCGTCCATATGTGGATCATCGAATTCGGACTTCAGATGTGGCCTGGGCGTCCAATTTACATCAGGCTGCTCCTGGACTCCGAGATGGACTCGAAGTTAAATTGGATTGGGTCTCCATGTGGCTTGGCGGCCCTTGCTGTTCCTCCACACCTCCATGCTCCTCTCCATGTGTTCCCTGGACCTCTCCTTGGTTCCTAATCATATTGTAAAAATTAGGTACCAAACCATTCTCACAATTATTAACAGAAAGGCTTAGGAGCGAGCTCACCTCTAAATTTAATTGTCGCGCGCGAGCTCTTGTGATTGGAGCTTGAATGGTTTCAATGTCCAGCGAAGGAACCTCTTGTATATCCGTAGGAGTGATGTCCTCATCATCCTCCCCCTCTTGAATCGGAGTCGTCCTCGACTCAAGCACATCCTCTTCTCCCAAGTAAGGTTTCAAATCTGAAATGTTAAATGTGGGACTAACCCCGAACTCGGGAGGCAACTCAAGTTTGTATGCATTATCATTAATTTTCTCAAGTATTTTGAATGGACCATCAGCTCTTGGCATTAACTTAGACTTCCTCAAATCTGGAAAACGTTCTTTTCGCAAGTGCAACCACACAAGATCACCCGGTTCAAGCTTTAATTCTTTCTTACCTTTGCTACCAGCAACTCTATATTTTTCAGTCATCTTTTCAATATTTTGCTTAGTTGTTTCATGTATTTTCAATATAAATTCAGCACGTTCTTTAGCCTCACTATGAATTCGCTCACTAGTAGGCAAAGGTAAAATATCAATAGGAGCGCGGGGGTTAAAACCATACACTACCTGAAAAGGACTTACCTTGGTGGTAGAATGTGTTGCTCTATTGTATGCAAACTCCACATGAGGCAAACATTCTTCCCACATCTTCAAATTCTTTTTTAAAACAGCCCTCAACATGGCCCCCAAGGTACGGTTCACAACCTCCGTTTGTCCATCAGTTTGCGGATGACAAGTGGTAGAAAATAACAATTTTGTACCCAACTTGTTCCACAAAGTACGCCAGAAGTGACTCAAAAACTTCGCATCACGATCTGAAACAATAGTAGAAGGCATACCATGCAAGCGTACAATCTCTTGGAAAAAGAGGTCAGCAATATGAACAGCATCATCACTTTTACGACATGGTATAAAATATGCCATTTTAGAAAACCGATCCAACACAACAAAAACGCTATCTCTCCCCCTCTTAGTCCTAGGCAATCCTAACACAAAATCTATAGAAATATCCGACCAAGGAATAGAAGGAACAGGAAGAGGCATATACAAACCGTGTGGATTCAAGTGTGACTTAGCCTTTTGACATGTAGTGCAGCGACTCACGAACCTCTGAACATCTCGCCTCATCTGTGGCCAAAAGAAATGGTGGGCCAACACATCCAACGTCTTTGTGGCCCCAAAGTGGCCCATCAAACCTCCACCATGTGCTTCCTGCAACAAGAGAAGACGAACGGATCCAACTGGAATGCATAGGCGGTTAGCTCTAAATAAATACCCATCATTCAGCACATATTTATTCCAAGCACGACCCTCTTTACAATGCAGGATCACATCTTTAAAAGCAGCATCAAGTTCATACTGTCCCTTAATCAACTCAAGTCCAAAAATGCGACAATCCAGTTGAGACAACATGGTGTAACGACGAGACAAGGCATCAGCAATAACATTATCTTTCCCTTTCTTGTGTTTAATGATGTATGGAAAAGATTCAATAAATTCAACCCACTTGACATGTCTACGGTTCAGTTTATTTTGCATGCGAAGGTACTTAATTGATTCATCATCAGAATGAATAATGAATTCCTTAGACCATAAATAATGTTGCCACATCTCTAGAGAACGAACAAGAGCATAAAATTCTTTATCATACGTGGAATAATTCAGAGTAGGCCCACTCAATTTCTCACTAAAATAAGCAACAGGTTTACCTCCTTGCATCAACAAGCCACCAATGCCAACGCCACTGGCATCACATTCAAGCTCAAAAATCTTACCAAAGTCAGGAAGTTGCAGCAAGGGCGCCGAAGTAAGCCGCGCTTTCAAAGTATCAAAAGCGTTATCTTGTGCTGGGCCCCAATGGAAAGAAACACCTTTCTTCGTCAACTCATGTAGTGGGGCAGCAATGGTGCTGAAATCTCTCACAAAACGCCGATAGAACCCTGCAAGACCAAGAAAACTTCGCACCTGTGTAATAGTCTGAGGAGTAGGCCAGCTCCTAATGGCATCAATCTTTGCACCATCCACTTCAATGCCCTGAGGAGTCACAACATAGCCAAGAAAAGCAACTCGATCGGTGCAAAAAATGCACTTCTGAAGGTTAGCATACAAGCTCGCCGCTCTCAAGGCGTCAAAAACAGCACGTAGATGATCCAAATGTTCCTCATGTGACTTGCTATATATCAAGATATCATCAAAATAAACCACCACAAATTTACCAATGAAAGCACGTAAAACCTCATTCATCAAACGCATGAAAGTGCTAGGTGCATTAGTTAAACCAAAAGGCATCACTAACCACTCATATAAACCAAATTTTGTCTTAAAAGCAGTTTTCCATTCATCACCCAACTTCATGCGAATCTGGTGGTATCCACTACGCAAATCAATCTTTGTAAAAATTATAGCGCCACTTAACTCATCAAGCATATCATCTAACCGAGGTATAGGATGACGGTATCGAATAGTTATGTTGTTAATGGCTCTACAATCTACACACATGCGCCATGTACCATCTTTCTTAGGAACCAAAAGCACAGGTACAGAACAAGGACTAAGGCTCTCACGCACATACCCGCGGTCCAAAAGCTCTTGGACTTGTCGCTGAATCTCTTTAGTCTCCTCGGGATTGGTCCTGTAAGCTGCTCGGTTGGGCAAAGACGCTCCCGGAATCAAATCAATTTGGTGCTCAATACCTCTCAAAGGTGGCAACCCTGGTGGGAGCTCATTTGGAAACACATCCTCATACGCCTGCAAAATGTCAGCGACCGCAGGAGGCAAAGTGCTAGCTATATCACGAATAGGACATAAAGCATCCTTACATATCAAAGCATAGCACACAGTAGAAACATCCATATCATGTAGATCAGATTTGGTTACAAGCATATTATGAGTTTTCAATTTAATAGCGGCCTGGGTTGCAACTGGGGCAGCAACATCAGGTGAAGCAAGTCGTTCTTTATCAGCTTGTACAATTTCAGCAGGGGTCATTGGGTGTAAAGTGATTTTCTGGCCCTTATACATAAGTGTGTATGTGTTACTTCTACCATGGTGGACAGCATCATTATCAAATTCCCATGGACGACCCAACAAAAGCGAACATGCGTCCATGGGTACCACATCACAATTTGCATAATCAGAATATGGACCAAGAGAAAAATGCACCCGTGCAGTTTGATTTACCTTAACCTTACCCGAGTCATTTAGCCACTGAACATGGTAAGGATATTTATGAGGACGTGTGGCTAAACCCAACTTCTGGACCAAATCAGCACTAACCAGGTTGTTGCAGCTACCTCCATCAATGATTACACGTGCACGCCGATCGTGGATCACAAATAAAATCTGGAACAAATTATGGCGTTGCATCTTGTCTGCCTGTCCCAATTGTGTACTGAGGACACGGTGGACAATACAAATCCGCTGAGAGCCCGCATCACCCGCACTCAATGAAAGACCCTCATTAGAAGGTGGGACCTCTTCAGTGTCGTCCTCAGTATCCGAAGTACTGACGTAGCCACCATCAGCAGTGGCAATGTATGTCCGCTTGCTTGGACATTCTCGAATCACATGGCCAAAGCCTTGACAACGATGGCACTGAATGCCAGAGGAAGAGCGCGCGGCTGGTGAAGCACTCTTGGTCTGTTCCTGCACACGAGACTTACCATCGGTGGGCGTGGTTGCTGGAGCTGGTGACACCGCCGTGGAAGGTCCTTTGGGAGTAAAAGATTTGGGCATGTCGGATCTGTTGGAGGTGCTCCTGCTCTGAGGTGGTTGCTGCTATTGTTGTTGTCGTCCCTGCAATTCTTTTTCTGCAAGCATAGCAAGCTGGAACAACTGGTTGGTGGTAGTAAAAGATTTATAGTCAACAATATCCTGAATTTCACGTTTCAAACCACCATAAAAATGACACACTTTATCCTCAGCATCCTCAACTACACCACATCGAACCATGCCCTTTTGAAGCTCTGCATAATACTCCTGAACAGACATATCACCCTGATCTAAACGTTGTAATTTCTTACGCATATCACGCTTATAAGATGCCGGAACAAAACGATCACGCATTGCTATCTTAAGCGCATCCCATGAATCAGGTTGTATATTTAATTGAGCACATTCTTGCCACCAGATTATAGCAAAATCTTTAAATTCACTAGTGGCTTGTCTAACCCTATGTTGGTCAGGAACAAGATGGGAAGCAAATTTTTGTTCAACAGTCATCTCCCAATCTAAGTATTCCTCTGCATCATAACGACCATGGAAAGAAGGTATGGAAAATTTGACTTTGGCATAAGGATCATCATTACCTGTAGTGCGCCGATTTTTGGTTCCTCCCATACCTATTTTATTCTTGCGAAGACGGTGACGACGGACCTTCTCCGCACGAGTCTTAGCCATATCAGGCTCGCCATCAGACCCAAAAATGATGTCATCATCATCCTCTAGCCAGTCATCATCGTCGTCTTTGCTCTTGGAAGGGTTGACTTCAAGACGTTGAACCCTGTCCGTCAGTGTAGAGAGGCGTTTGTTCACCCCCTCAATCGTATGATTGGCCCCTTGGACGTCTTGCGCCACCTTATTTATCTCCTTAGCGAAAAACTCCTTGAGTTCATCCATCATGGCCTGCAATTCACTAGACAAAACAGGTCTGTCGTCCGGCATGGTTAGTGAAACAAAAAGACCCTATGACTAGGTGGGTTTGTTGGTGGAATCACACCCTCACACGCGTCTTACCAGGTTCTTACTAAGTTCTTACCAACACAAGCGGTGGGATGGTACAACCGGTGGATGGTGAAAAACCTGTGAGAAGAGGGTACCAAGATTGCAAGGGTCCTTCACTGCACTGAGATGAAGTGGATGTATATGGAGCTGTAGGATAGGCACAATATGTATGTGTATGTGGAACAAAATCGAGTGCAGATGAGCAAAGTTCAAAAAATATCCAAAGTACAAGTCACAATTGCTGGCTAAGACATGTCCTACGTGTAGCACAACAAGTTGGAACAAAGAACAATGGAAGAAACTCACAGAACAATCAGAATGGCAGTACCGTAAATATTGTACTAGCAATGCCAAAAAGGCACTAGTGCAAAGCCTAGTTGTTTTCGATTTTCTTTTTTCAATGATTTTTTTGATATTTTTCTCAGCACAAGCAACACCAGAATAGGAACCACACCAAGTTTCACCTGAAACAGAGATCAGATATGGTCTACAGAAAATCAAACAGGTATGCCAAAAAGCGTGCTGGACAGAAACTGAATTTTTTAATTATCTTCCTGTTTTTTTTGAATTTTTTGAGATCGGCCTGACCGGCGAAGCTAGGTGAATCATATGTGCAAGTTTTCGTTGCCAAGCTCCTGTAAAAATTTCAGCCAAAACGGAGAACCGAGCGAAAAGTTATGCCTGTTTTATGGAAGGTATCTCAAGTTATGTTTTTTTCTCGAAGGCACAACCCGGCAGATAGATCAGCAGCGGCTAGGGCACAAATTCTCCCTGGTATGTGCAATGGGTAATCGCGCTAGATGAATCCAAGGGGGGCTGCGGTGCAAGGCGGAAGGCACAAGGCGGCTCGCAACCTATCTAGGGCTGGCGCGGCGAGAGTTCACACAAGGCGGCTAGCGAGGGCAAGTCGAGTAATGGGATGGATCGACTTGAGATCTGGGTGATGGTGGATGGGATAGCGGCTGAAACAAAAACACAGCGATGGTGCGGTTGAACTACGATGAAAACAAACCCTAAACCAGCAACACGACTCGACCACGGACACAAACTGAACAAAGCGAGTCTGAAAACGAAATTGCAGAGGCTAAACAAAGGTTCTAGGGCAGCGGAATATTTTTTTTATATGGCAATTTTCTGGAGTTATAGGACGATGGAACAAACTAAACTAGGGTAAGCCTGACGGGAATACCTGAGTCTCTGATTACCACTTGATATGAACGGGGGTGCCCGATCTTCCGTCAGGTGATGGAAAACTCGTTTTGGTCGGAATGCGACACACCGATCCGGCTTCAAGTCAGCAACTCGAACCCCGCAATCTTAGCACCACAACTCCTCTGGTTATCAACCGTAGTCACAATCCGGTTGACCTCGCCGAGAAGGCTAATCCCTGCCTGCGAAACAAAGAACACAAGCAAGAACTCAAAAGAAACGCAGCACTCAAATTGAAGTGACAACTGCAGATGATTGATTAAGCTCGAAAGTTGGGGTTCTACAAACCGAAGGACGGCGACTGTTCAAAGACAGATTGATCTAAAGCAAAACCCAAACCCTAATGAGGGTGGCGGCTACTGAGATATAGGGAATAGGGGCATGGCTTTCCCCTGGACATGCCCTAATGGGCTCAACAAAGATACACGGCCCAAAGGCCAAAATACGATGTCGCAGCACCGGAATAGAATCTGGATGCCAACTTCCTCGGATAATTTCCGACGACTCAGAAGGAGTTTGAACCTGAAACCAACGTGAATAGAAGCTCCATGAAATTATCTTGCCATCCATATGTGGATCGTCGAATTCGGACTTTAGATGTGGCCTGGGCGTCCAATTTACATCAGGCTGCTCCTGGACTCCGAGATGGACTCGAAGTTAAATTGGATTGGGTCTCCATGTGGCTTGGCGGCCCTTGCTGTTCCTCCACACCTCCATGCTCCTCTCCATGTGTTCTCTGGACCTCTCCTTGGTTCCTAATCATATTGTAAAAATTAGGTAGCAAACCATTCTCACAATTATTAACAGAAACGCTTAGGAGCGAGCTCACCTCTAAATTTAATTGTCGCGCGCGAGCTCTTGTGATTGGAGCTTGAATGGTTTCAATGTCCAGCGAAGGAACCTCTTGTATATCCGTAGGAGTGATGTCCTCATCAAGGTGGCTGGCGGCGACCGGAATCAAGGTACTGCGCCGGCGGCAGGGAACTCAGAAACAGAGCAGGGGAGCAGAGGCGCCAGGAGGAAGAAAGGGGGAGGAATGCAGCTGAGGACTGATTTGCAAAAACAGAGAAAAGTAGGGACCTCACTGAAAAGGACTTGCAACTTTTAAACCAGTGCTCAAATGAAGATGGTCCAAAAAGCAAAAGTGCATGGTTTTTCAAACTCTACAACTTCTCTTTAAGGTTCATCTACATTTGAGCAATAGTTTTGGAGATAAAATAAACTTGGTAATAAATTCACATTTTATGTAAGTCCTATGGATAAAAATACTTTTACATATATACCCAAGGGTAATTTCACATATTATTGCAATTTAACCACAGATAACACTTTTTGCAAAACAAGCCTCTTACTTTTAAACCTTTCCCTCTTTATCCACCCATTTTGCATAAAAGGACTTCTAGTTAAAATTAATTATGTACACATCACTTTTTCCATAGCCTTGCACCTATTAAACACACATTTTGTCATACTTTAGACCTGAAAACATATCAAAAATCTAAGGTGTGACTAAGCTAATTACCTGAGTGTCACAATCCAGGCCCTCTGCGCGTAAAGAAGTGCTTGGCGCACATTCGGATCGTTACTGCGCTCGAGTATGGCCGTAACCCTGGCGATGTTGGCCACCGGGGTCCTGAAGCCCCGTTCGCTTACGGCGGTGAATTCAGGGTCAAGCTCGCGATGCATAGATCACCTGCGCTCATTGACCCTCTTCCGCCGAATTGTGCGGGCCTTGTTCATTGCCCTCCGTGCGTCACGATCGGCGTCGTTCTCGTCGTCGGCATTGGCTGTGCCCTCATCTTCAGAGACCGCATCAAATTCGGTGATGGGAAAAATGCCATCGTCCTTGCCTTCTTCTGCCATTAGCACCTGGCAGGAGATGAGCTTCTCGGAACTCGCGTCGACTAGTTCAGTCGACTCCTCCGCCGCGGTGGCCAACGGTCTGCCTTCCTGGAAAGGCAAAGGCTTGAGGTGGCCCACAAGTCGATCATCGGCTTCGAGTAGATCAGAAAGGCTCATGCCCTTCCAATGCACGAAACGCCCCTCTGGAGTGGAGGTGATCATCAGACTGTTGGCAACAAAACAACCCGAAGCCTACCAACATGCGGTGGCTTCAGGCTTTTGGAGTAGAGAATCCAAGTCCTCCTCCAATACGGAGAGAGACTCGGATCTGTTGGCCTCCTGAAGCTTAGTGGCCAAATCACGTTGGCCGAGTCGTGATTGGCTACGCGAGTCCTCAGATTGGAATGAGTCCAACCCAAGGAAAGTTGTTGCAGCGCCGGATGAAGTCACGCTGGAAACAGACTCCTCTCCGATCCTCGTCGCGGACCCATGAATTGACAAATCGTCGAGATCATCGACGAACTTGTCGAGGTCGCTTTGAGAAGGCGCCACCGGGGTCTTCGGCTTCATGTCGACGAGGAAGCAATGAAAATTGCCCTCGCCATCTGTGACGCAGACCCACAAGCCAAAAACAGAAGTTGTACCCTCAGAAGGTACTGACCAGGTGAACCGGAAAGATGCCATCGAGTTCGCCGGTGGATCTTTGATGCACTCCCCTACCTGGCGCGCCAGCTGTCGGTGTTTTACCGGCTGCCCACTGAGGGGTATACCCAAGGTGGTAAGTTTTAGGTGAGGAGACACCGAGATCATGAACTCGAAGGTGCAAGGAGCACAAAACTTAGACAGGTTTGGGCTGTGAGGTGCGTAATACCCTACGTCCTGTATGGTGGTTTGTATTCCTTGGGTGCAGAATGATCTAGAGATCTTATTTTGAGAGGGTCCCTGTGTGGCAGAACCAACCTGAATTACACCGGCTCAAGTACGCGGGTCCACTCCTGCGGGCTCCAATGTGCTTCAAACGGTATAATCCCTTGGACTGTCGGGTAACATCCTGATAAACCACCGAATGCAGGATCAAACAAGGTACCACGCACGAAGATGAGTCCAGAGATACAAGAGCCATCACATTTTACATCACAGGTAAGTATATTACATGAGAGTTCATAGGTGACATCAGTTTTCAACTGA
Organism: Panicum hallii; assembly: GCF_002211085.1. NCBI lineage: Eukaryota > Viridiplantae > Streptophyta > Magnoliopsida > Poales > Poaceae > Panicum > Panicum hallii. The sequence continues at coordinate 6,408 of NW_020356264.1, read as the reverse complement.
TGGCAATTATTACAAAACAGTCTTACATTTCAAGTCACGCCGCAGAGTTTTAGAACACAGCCCTGTACACGTCATCAGTATGGATATCATGCTAGCCCTGGCATGATATCACTCGGAGGGGTCTGCATTGGCCGGGGACGGGTCCCACTCCACGGACCAACCATCAGGCAGAGGGTAGGGCCACGGTACAGGCAGAGCTGAGTCATCAGGGGGATTACCTGAACAAAAAGTTACAAGGCAAGACTAAGTATTCTAATACTCAGCAAGGCTTACCCGTTCATGGTATACATAGCCATGTAACTAGACTTATGAAGGCTCAAAATGGTTCGGGGTTTAGTTTCAGCTAAAAAGCAAAAAAGAGTAGATCCTTAATTTTAACTTTGAGCTTTTAAATTCTATGTGATTATCCATTCTATATAAGCACCTACAGCTATTCAAGCATGGTAGGATCTTTGATCAAACATTATCTTTGAAAATCACATAATTGCTCTTGTTACTCTATGTGGTAAAGGGATCAAGCAGTCTCAATCTCCGCGAGAAACGGACGATTTATGAATTGAATTTCAGCCTTGCAAGGTAAACCTAACTCACACGCTTGGAACATACAACGATTGTTCCGAAGCAACCGTTTGCTTTTCATTCCGACTCGTGGATCAGAGCCACCACAAGCGACTGCAGGACCATACGCACTTCCAAAGTGCAGGACGTATGCCTGTAGCGCGACTACATGACCGTACTCCTGGTTGCCCAGCAACACGTATTCCCACACATCGAATCGAGTAACAGGAAAAACCAAAATACGAGTGGTGGGAGGTATGTCCACTCCTCGGGCCGATAGGTTACTAGGCTTACCGCTTACCATATTTTGCGGTATATGGCTAGTACTTTCAAACGCTTAACCACCGCTACCACACACTGCGACCTTATCAATTCAACAACACAGACGGGTATCATCTCAACTATGATACCTCACATAATTCCCGTCCGTCATCATGATAGTGATTATAGGAATGTAAACATTACAACTCCTATATCGCGCGAGTGACAGGAAATCACCCGACTTGTACCGGCCCTATTAGCAGAGCAGCTATTCAGACTCAAGGGCTAGTAACCAATACATTGATTCTTAAGAAATTATGACTAGGGTTTCTCATACAATTCCTGAAAACGTAATGCAAAGATAGATATAAATAATATAGGTTCAGTGTAAATAAAGTAGGATTATGTCCGGGGCTTGCCTTCTTGCGTAGGGTTGGGGGCAGTAGTGTTAAAGTTTTCCGAACTTTGGTTCGGAGCTTCAGTTAGACCTTCGACGGCGTTCTCGGGGTCTTCAGGAACTTCTACGATTTGATCCGAGATCAGCTCGCAGTCACCGTCGGCGAGAGTAGTCGAGTCTACATGATATGCAAAGTTGTAAATTAAGGGATGCATACTCTTTTATTTTATTTCACGATAAAGTTGCAATCCAACAGTTAACACACATGAAGTCATGAAACAAAAGGGGGTTTAGTCTTGAGTTATCTTTCATATTTAAATCTTAATTATAGTATTGGATTTACTGAAAACAGGAACTAAAACATTTGAATTTAAATTCCAATTTCAAGTTTAAATTCAAAACTTAAGTAAATAGAATTATAAAGTCTTGAAAATTTAATTATAGACTAATTATCAACACCTTAGATCATGACAAAAAGGTCTAGTTAATTAAGCCTAAGGAACATGCTTAATTAATCTCAAATCATCTCAAATTTGAATTATCCAAATTCAAAAGAATTTAAGTTACAAAACAGTACTAAGTTTGAAACTTTTACACAAGTTCATACACAATTCATAGAAATTACATACCAAAATTCATAAGTAACAAAGCTAGTATGTAGAAGCTATGCATATTAAACTCTAGTACGTTAGGTTTAAAATAGATTCAAAAATACTTAGTTTCAAACCAAACTTCTTTAATAAAAGTTGTAGGGTTTGAAATCTAGTTTCCAACAAAATTGATTTGACAATTTTTGGAATTTCCTACTATTTTCTATCGATTTTACAAGCTGACTGCATGGCTCACATGAAATAATAGAGATGTTTACACAGAGGTCCCTAGCGGTACTATTTCTCTGAGTCTTCGGCCTTGCAATTAGCCCCCTGGGCTTTTTCACCTTCTTACCCGGGGTCCTTAGTTTCGGTCAGAGAGGGGACAGAAGATTTGACCGGCGTGGTTCGACATCGGTGATTGCCGGCGGCGAGGGGAAAGGAAAGGGGAGGCACCAATGAACCTTTGCACACCTGGGGACGCTTGGAATTCGTGTGGGGTAGCTTGCAGTGGCGGCACGACAGAGGCAGGCGGCCGGCGGCAGAGGTGGGTAGTGGGGGCGGCGGTCCGGTGGTCGGGGGTGGCGAGGCAGTGGTCAGGGAGCTTCCTGGCGGCGTGAGAAAGCTTGGTGCATGGTCAAATGGGGTCGATGGAGGCCGGAGAGGGGTGTCCCACGGTGAGGCCGAAGGCGGCGGCGGCGGCGCTCGTCGGTAATAGGGCTCCGATTGCAATTGGAGGGAAATAGGGGGTCGGTGAGCACGAGCAGGGAACGGGGAAGCTCACAAGAGGGTTGATGGGGGCGAGGGGTGCCTGGCGGCGGCTGCCCACGGTAATGCCGAGCGTTGCTGGAGTGGAAGAAGAGGGGCGGCAGTGGGGTTTGTGTGGCAGAACCAACCTGAATTATACCGACTCAAGTACGCGAGTCCTCACTGGAGGGCTACCTCGCACTTCAAACGGTATAAAACTATTGGTCTGTCGGGTAACGTCCCGATGAACCACCGAGCGCAGGATCCAACAAGGTACCTCACACGAAGGTGAGTCCAGAGATACAATGCCAGAATAACTTACACCACAGGCAGTTATATTACAAAAATATACAAAATAACATTTGTCTTCACTGAGTAGAGTTTATTACAACACAAGTTCAAGTTTCTAGTTAAAGCAGCGGAATTTGAAAAGCGGAGTTAATATACACGGCGTCATTACAGACATTATGCTAGCCCTTGGCATAATATCACTCGGCGGGGTCTGTGTTGGCCGGGGACGGATCCCATTCCACGGACCAACCATCAGGCAAAGGGTAAGGCCACGGTGTAATGAACGCGGGCTCATCAGAAGGATTACCTGTAGTAAATCAACAAAGCAAGACTGAGTATACTAATACTCAGCAAGACTTACCCGGAATTGGGTATATCTTAGCCCATAACTAGACTCATGCTGGCTTTTAGCTTTGGGTAGGGTTTTCAGCTGAAAAGCAACAACGAGTAGATCCTTATTTTCAATTTTTAGCTTTCAGGTTCTAGTTGAATTAACCATTCTAGGTATGCACCTATAACTATTCAATCATGGTAGAATATTTACTCAAACATCATCTTTGATAATCACATAATTGCTCTTGTTACTCTATGTGATAAAGGGGATAAGCAGTCTCATACATCGTGAGAGGCGGACGATTCTGAATCGAGATTCAACCCTTGCAAGGTAAACCTAACTCACACGCTTGGAACACTACAGAGTCATTCCGAAGCAACCGTTTGCCTTTCATTCCGACTCGTGGATCAGGGCCACCACAAGCGACTGCAGGTCATATGCACTACAAAAGTGCAGGACGTACGTCTGTAGCGCGACTACAAAACCCGTACTCCTGGTTGCCCAGCAACACATATGCCTACACGTCGAACTAAGTAACCAAAAGAAGCAAATACATGTGGTGGGTGGTATGTCCACTCCTCGGGCCGATTGGTTACTAGGCTTACCGCTTACCATATTTCACGGCATGTGGCTAGTACTTTCAAACGCTTAACCACCGCTACCACACACTGCGACCTTATCAAATTCATCAACACAGACGGGGTATCATCTTGACCATGATACCTCATAAAACTCCCGTCCGGCATCCTTATAGTGATAACAGGAATGTAAATCATTACAATTCCTAAGTCGCGCGAGTGACAGGAAATCACTCGACTTCTACCGGTCCTGTAAGCAAAGCAGCTAGTCGGACTCAGCTCTAATGTTCAATACATTGGTTCCTAGAACAATGCAACTAAGTTTCCAAAAAACTCCTAAGAACCTAATGCATAAAGAGATATAAATATAAGTAATATAAGTTGCAGTGTAATAAGGTAAGGGTTATGTCCGGGGCTTGTCTTCGCTGGTGGGGTTGGGGTTAGTCAAATTATTTTCTTCCGAACTTTGGTTCGGGGCTTCAGAGAAATCCACAACAAGAGTCCCGGGGTCTTCCGAATAAACTTCTTCTTGTTCCGGGATCAGTTGATAATCCCCGTCAGCGAGCGTGGTCGAATCTATATGAGATGCAAAATTACAAATTATGGGATGCTCTTACTTTTATTTTACTTCCCGATAGAGTTGCAATCCAATATAAATACCATTTTATTTTGATACATCTCCTAATTACCCTGTACTTGGGCAGTCATTTATTGAGTATTCGTTATTTTATCTAAATTCTTTAGACAACGGGGTTGATTACATTAATTAATTAACTAGTAGCATGGAACAACAAGTGGGGTGGTTTTTATATTAAAAAGCTTTACAAATTGACCTCACAATTATATGAACTTTTAAATTACCATTACCAGTATTTTATATCTTAATGAGTTAACATTTAATTCTTAGTTGAAAATTAATAATATGTTGCACTAATACAAAACAGAACATTAATATATTTTTCATGATTTTTGAATATATGAAAGTGTGTTTATTAATTATATTATGTAAACTACACTTTATTTCTAACAAAATCCATACAATAAGAAAATATTATTAGAGTACAAGATTAATTATTTTCCTTCAATTCTACATGTTAAAAGAAAATTATTAACACTGGTTTTACTAATTTATCATTTTTCTATGAATTACTATGTAATCTTAAGCCTACAAGCAATTAACTTTGATATTTAAATTAGGTCATCAAACATTCAAAAACTGAAGTTGACTCTTAAAGCAAAGTTACAGATCCTTGTCTAAAGTTTCTAACAAAATTTAGTTTACTATTTTATGAATTTTCTTTGAAGAGATATGGCATTTCTAAGTTGACAGCCAAAATTACATAAGTAAGTCCCTGGGTACTATTCCTCTGAGTCTATAGCTTTACACTTAACCCCCTGGATTTCTTTTCCTTCTAACCCGAGGTCCTGGGCTGGGAACCGAACAGAGCAGAGTGGTGGCGGCCGTGTTCCGGCGACGGTGGTCGCCGGCGGCGAGGTCCAAGTGCAGAATCGGTTCAGGAGCTTACTATGGTCTTGTTGCGCTACGTGTCGTGGACGGGAACGGCCGGAACAGTGAAGTTCGACTGAGCCCGAGTGACGGCGGAGGGGTCACCGTCGACGGCGGAGCTCCGGTGGCGAACGTTGGCAACCGACCTGTGCAAAAGCTTCAGTAAGACACGGGGAAGGTGTGGGTACTGTCAATTGGATGAAAGTCGTGCTGGATTAGAAGAGACCGTCGGAGACCGAGGCGGCGGCGGCGAAGAAGATCGCCGGCGAGCGTCGGGAACGCACTGTGATGCACTAAAGAGTCAAGGGATGGTTGTACAGCTTCAGGGTGATGATGTGGTTCTGGCTAGGAGGTCGTGGTGGCGTGGGGTACCTGGAGCGAGCTGCCCACGGTGGAGGCCGAAGCGACGGCGGCGGCGCTCGTCGAGAACCGGGCTCCAGTGAAATTGGGAGGATCAAGGGTCGTCGAGCACGAGCAAGTCACGGGAAGCTGGTGCGAGCGTTGGCTGGGGCGGAGGAGGTCCGGTGTGAGCTGCCCACGGGCGGGTGGTGCACGGCCGGAGAGGAAGCAGACGGCGGCGAGGAAATGCGGTTTGGTTTCTGGAAATTGGACACTGGGAGTAGCAGCTCAGCGTGTGGGTGTGGATGTAGTGCTGCTGCGCGCGAGGGAGAGGAATTAAGGCACTGCAGCGAGCTGTCCACGACGGCGAGGAGGTGGCGGCCGGGATGGCTCGGGAACGTCGTGGCACGCGTGGGAGAAGCCACCAGGGGAGAGGAAAGGGGTCGGGATCAAAAGGAAATGACGCGTGGATGAGTTCTGCAGCTGGAGGTGGCGCTCGGGCGCGCATCGGCGGCGAGCGGCGGTGGCAGGAGCGGCACAGAAGGGGGAAGCGGCGCGTCCAGAGGAGGAAGAAGCAGAGAGCTGTCAGGAGGACCTGTTCGCAATTTCTAAAGAGTTCAGGGACCCCTCTGTAAACTAAAGTTTTCTCACTGCTACATAGGTCAAATGGAAAAGTGCTCTACATGAAAGTTGTAGAGAATTTTAAATCCTACAAGATTGCTTTAAGGTTCAAGCTCAAAATCTCAAAGAATAAAGTTTTATTTTAAACTTAGAGCACCATTCAAATTATGCACTTTGTCTTGTAA
>NW_020356263.1:0-86954 GCF_002211085.1 Panicum hallii | reverse complement strand
AACACATGCTCCAAAAACTAACAGCAACAAAACTATAGATCTCAGGATTTAATTAATGCATCCTTTTACTAACATTTAAAATACAGAACAAACTATGTACTTTCATGGTATGGTGATAAAATAAAAGTTGCAGAGCTTATCATAAGGTTTCTAACCCAACCAATTTCACATTTTTTCTGATTTTTCTACTGTTTTCTATGCATTTTCAAAGTTCACAGCAGAGATCTCAAATAAGATTTACAAAACAGCCCCTAGCTTTAGCACAAAACCCCCTGAAACTTTACTGTCTTCTCCAATGGAGTCCCTGGCCGTGGTCAAAGAGGGGCGGCGACATTTGACCGGCCAAATCCGTGATGCTCGGGTCGCAATAGTGGGGGAGAAGAGGGGGAAAAGCTAGAGGAGGTCGAGGGCTACCCGGGAAGGTGCCCGGTTGGACCCCTACGGTGGCGTATGGGCCTACCCGCGTGGAGCAGGCGGCCGGCGACGGGGAGGACCTGGACGGCGGCACACCGGCAAGCTGGGCGACGAGGCTCTGCTCTAAAAGCTTCAGGGTACCAAGGGGAAACTCCCAGTGGCGTTGGATGGGGCGGAGAGGGGCTGCAAGAGTGGACCCGCGGTAGCGCCGAGCTTGCCGGAGTTGCGGGTGAATGGCGACGGCGTTCCGGTGTCCAGGGGCAAGGAAAAGACTAGCTAAGGGGAGGAATGGGTTGAGAAGATTCTTGCGGTACTGATGCGCCACAAGATAGAGCTCCGGGGGTCTCTATTGCTCCCTCCACGCGGCGGGGCGGCGAGCAGGGAAATGCCGGCGCTCAGGTGTTGCTGGCAGTACCAGCACGCCGTGGCACACGGTAGAAGTGCCAGCGCCGGGGATTAGGAGCGTGGTAGAGCTATGGAGCGACGCGTGGGAGCAAATTTAGCAGAGGTGGTGCTCGGGCTGTTGTGCCGGCGATGAGCGGCGGGAGCAGAGACAGAACAGAGAGGAACAGAGAGGAAGCATGCGTTGACAGAGGAGGAAGAAGGCAGTCAGGGTCAGAAGGACTGATTTGCGAATCTGGAAACTTCCAGGGACTCCTCTGTAAAGGAAAAATTCCTGCTGATACAAAAGCCTAATGAGAAAAGTGTCTAAAGCAAAATTGTAGAGAATTTCAAATCCTACAAGAATGCTTTAAGGTTCAAGTTCAAAATCTCAAAGAATATAGTTTTATTTAAACTTTAAAGCACAATTCAAATTATAAACTTTGTCTTGTAATTCAAACATAATGCTTTAATGTTGAGGGTCTTTTTGCAAGTTTTCCTGCAGTCATCATTACTAGTTCTTTTTACATTTTAGTCCTTAAGTAAAACTGAGTTTTACTTTTACCTTTTAACCATTTCACATGTAAACCCCTTATATTTTGTGTTAATTACACATAGATCCCTAGTTTCCCATAAAGTCCATTTTTCTTATGTTTTATTTAACTTTTGCATTGTTCTTCTGTACAATGATGTAGGTTTACCACTTAAAAGTACTTTTACACACTTATACTCAAGTAATTACACACTTCCTAAATTATAATTATACCCCTTATGTCTGGTACAACTTATATATATTATAACATGCATACATAATACACTCAAACTTAGTATCTAGTTGTCTAACTACCTGGATATCACAGCCTTCCCCCCTTAAAAAGAATCTCGTCCCGAGATTCCGAAGCTGAACAGAATTGAATGATTAGATTTGGGGATTGGCTTGAAGGAAGTCTGGAAAATTCCGTTGAAGATAAGACTCAGTTTCCCAAGTCGCTTCTTCTTCGGTGTGATGATTCCATACGATCTTGTACATCTTAACTGCCCTTCTTCTGGTGAATCTCTCCTTAGTATCCAGGATTCGAAGAGGTTGCTCGATGTACGAGAGATCGGGTTCAATCTCAATGGCACATGTCTCAACAATTTCCGTGGGTACTTTGATACACTTCTTAAGTTGAGAGACATGAAATACATCGTGAACAGCAGCCAATTGAGACGGAAGGCAAAGTTTGTATGCCACTGGGCCACAAACGTTGAGAATTTCAAAGGGTCCGACATATCGAGGTGCTAACTTCCCCTTTATGCCAAAGCGTTGGACGCCTTTGGTAGGTGATACTCGGAGATATACAAAATCTCCTATCTGGAATTGCAGAGGTTTCCTCCTCTTATCTGCATAGCTCTTTTGTCTGGACTGAGCGGTTTTAAGATTAGATTGAATAACCTTAACCTTATCTTCGGCTTCAATGACTAGGTCTGGTCCGAAGATCTTGCGTTCACCGGTCTCTGACCAACTCAAAGGAGTTCGACACCTGCGACCATATAACGCTTCGAAAGGAGCCATTTGAAGACTAGCTTGATAACTGTTGTTGTAGGCAAATTCAGCTAGAGCAAGGCACTTGTCCCAACTTGTACCATAGTGAATAATACAAGCTCGGAGCATGTCTTCAAGGATTTGGTTAACTCGCTCAGTCTGCCCATCAGTTTGGAGATGATACGCAGAGCTTCTAATCAATTTGGTCCCTAGAGCTGCTTGCAATTGTTCCCAAAATCGTGCAATAAATTGGGGCCCTCGATCAGATATGATGGTTTTTGGAACCCCATGCAATCGAACGATTTGTTCCAGATAGACTTCGGCATACTTCTTAGCAGAATAAGTGGTATGCACCGGAAGAAAATGAGCTGTTTTTGTGAGTCTATCGATAATTACCCATATGGAGTCATGTTTTTGAGATGTGTTGGGAAGACCAACAATGAAATCCATGCTGATGTCTTCCCATTTCCATGATGGTATGGGTAACGGCTGAAGCGTACCAGAGGCTTTTAAATGGCTAGCTTTAACTCTCTGGCACGTATCGCACTCAGACACATATTTGGCAATTTCTCTCTTCATTCTGGTCCACCAAAAATGTTGCCGAAGATCTTGATACATCTTGGTGCTACCAGGATGAATAGAGAATTTGGACAAATGTGCTTCGTCGAGAATTTGCTTACGAAGTTGATGATCCTTAGGTACAACAATCCGATCGTTGAACCATAGGATTCCTTGATGATCAGTGTGAAAACACCGATATTTAGCTTCTCCCTGGGATAGCTTGGATTTGATAATTTTGACACCCTCATCATGTAGCTGCGACATGATGATTTTATTCCGCAGAGTAGACTCAACGGAGATCAAGTTTAAACTTCCTTGGGGAATAATCTCAAGATTGAGTCTTCTCATTTGATGGCAAAGAGTGTCATTCAAGGTGGATATGGTTAAGCAATGACAATGTGACTTACGGCTAAGTGCATCCGCAACCACATTAGCTTTGCCCGGATGATAATGTACCTCAAGATCATAATCTTTGATTAACTCTAACCAACGCCTTTGCCTCATATTTAGATCAGCTTGAGTGAAAATATACTTGAGGCTCTTATGGTCAGTGTAAATGTTACACTTAGCACCCATAAGATGATGTCTCCAGATCTTGAGAGCATGGATAACTGCTGCCAATTCAAGATCATGTGTTGGATAATTTTGCTCATGAGTTCGAAGTGCTCGGGAAGCATAAGCAATAACCCGGTTGTTTTGCATAAGGACACAACCAAGGCCAATTCCAGAAGCGTCACAGTAGACATCAAAAGGCTGGGTACTATCTGGTTGAGCTAGTACTGGAGCAGTCGTCAGAAGTTTTCTCAAAGCGTGAAATGCTTCCTCACACTTATCATCCCAACGAAACTTAACTTCTTTCTTGAGTAGCTCAGTCATGGGTTTAGCTATCTTGGAGAAGTCTGGAATGAATCGGCGATAATATCCTGCCAATCCAAGGAAACTTCATATTTGATGGACTGAAGTGGGAGGATTCCAGTCCATAACTTCTTGAACTTTGGTTGGATCGACCGATATGCCTTGACTAGAAATAGTATGTCCCAAAAATTCACACTATCCAGCCAGAATTCACATTTTGAGAATTTGGCATAAAGGCGATGATCACGTAGTCGTTGAAGAACGACATGCAAATGATTAGCATGGTCTTCTTTGGTTCTGGAGTATATTAGAATATCATCGATGAAGACCACAACGAATTTATCAAGTTCCGGCATAAATACGGAGTTCATGAGATACATGAAATATGCCGGTGCATTTGTAAGTCCAAATGACATGACCAGATATTCATAAAGTCCATATCTGGTTGAGAAGGCCGTTTTTGGAATGTCACTAGGCCTGATCTTGATCTGATGATAACCGGAGCGTAAATCAATCTTGGAAAAGACCTTTGCTCCAGCTAATTGATCGAACAAGATATCAATGCGGGGAAGAGGATACTTATTTTTAATAGTAACCGCATTGAGTGGACGGTAGTCGACACATAGCCTCAGACTATCGTCTTTCTTCTTGACGAAGAGAGCAGAACAACCCCAAGGTGAAGCACTGGGGCGTATATAACCCTTATCAAGAAGATCTTGTAGCTGAATTTTCAGTTCTGCCAATTCATTTGGAGGCATGCGATACGACCTTTTTGAAATTGGAGCAGTGCCAGGTTGAATTTCAATAATGAACTCGATGTCTCTATCTGGTGGCATTCCAGGCAAATCGTCTGGAAAGACATCTGGAAATTCACATACTATCGGAATATCCTTGACTTTGATATCTGTGATAGCATATGCGCAAGGGTGTAGACATTCTGGTGGAGGCAGAACAAGAGTAATGGCTCCACAATACGGTGAATTAATTTCGATAACCCGGGAAGATATATCTAACTGGACTCGATGTTCAGCCATCCAGTTTGTCCCAAGTATGACATCGATACCCTCTAAACTGAGTAAAACCAAATCAGTTTTAATCTCTTTACTACCTAACTGAATTGGTACATATCTACTTATTCGGTTGGAAGTAATATTCCTCCAGGGGTAGTGATCATATATGACCCCTGGATAGGACAAGATTCAAGTCCTAGTCGGGTTCCACAGTTGTTACTAATAAAGCTATGTGTTGCCCCAGAGTCAAATAAAGTAACAACTGGTTGGTGGTGAATAGAAAATGTACCCGACATGACAGGAGCTCCATCTGGAAGTTCTGCAAGAGTGGTGAAGTTAATTCGTCCTTGTCGGACTTGCATCACCGGCTTCTTGCCCTTATTCTGATTTCCCTGGGTGGAGCTCTGCCCTTGATTAGGTTTCTTAGGCCGCGGGCAATCTCGGATGAAGTGGTCCGCACTTCCGCAATTGTAGCAGCGATAGTTGCTGCCTTTCTGTGGCACTTGCTGAATATTTGGCCGTGGGCCAGATTGTTGTGCTTGTTGCGGGGGCACAGGAGGTCTGAACCTTCCTTGCTGCTAAGGCGGCCTAAAAACCAATCTTCCCGTTGGAGCATTGCGCTGTGGTGCTCTGGACGGCGTATTAGAAACAACCTGATACCTTGGTGGTTGAGCACTCGAGGTCCCTGCAGGGTTCTTCCGCTTCTTCTCGGCATAATGTGCCACAATGCAGTCTTCCTGAGTTAAGGCCATGTTAACCAACTCACTGAAAGTATTTGCCTTCACAAGGTTCAGGCGTTCCTTGAGTTTGGTGTTAAGGCCTCGGCGGAAACGGTCTTGCTTCTTGGTATCATTATCTGCATGATACCCTGCATACTGGCACAAATGATTGAAATTCTGTGCGTATTGCAAAACTGTGTTGGCACCTTGTGTAAGAGCCAGGAACTCGTTAAGCTTTCGCTCCAATAATCCTGCGGGAATATAGTGCGCTCTGAAAGCGACCCGGAATTCATCCCATGTGATGACATGCCCTGCAGGTTGCATGGCATAAAAATTGTCCCACCAGATTCTAGCAGCACCACGAAGTTGTTGAGCAGTAAAGGAAGCCTTGCTAGAATCCGCACAAGGTATGGTCAGGAGAGCGAACTTCGATTCAATGATGTGGAGCCAGGCATCGGCATCCAATGGTTCCTCGGCCTTACTGAAGAAAGGCGGTTGGGTACTGAGGAAATCTTGGTAACTAGCCACAGGAGGATTACGATCATCCCGGCCTCCTCGGAATTGTTGCTGCTGATTCTGCTGTGCTTGAACTAGCAAATTAAGCAATTCCGTTTGCCGAGCCATGACTTCGGCAAGGTTGGGAGGAGGTGGTGGCGGTTGCTGAGAACCGCTGGCCTGATCAGCCCGGAAACCCTCCGGGGTTCCTCGTGTAGCTCCGACCATCTGAAATAAAGGAGATGTCCATTATTAACCATATATCCTTACTCCCAATTTCAGAAGACATAAACAATGCATATATTCCGCACAATCATCTCATCTCAGAATTAAAGATAATGAACAAGATGATAAAACCGGAAATTATATTACATTGCTGACTCAGATAGTTCCCACTTCGCATGTCGAAAGTTCACTACATAGGCCATCTATGTTACATCAAATGGCACGAGGTTTGACTACTTAAACTTATTACATTCCCTTAGATTACATCTCGAAAGTCGACGATTTACTAAAAATCGTCGAAATTTCCTACAGAAGACTGACTGCCAGAAAGAGAATGATGGGGACTAAGAACAGGATCCCCATGCTCAGAATCAATCTCAGAGATACCCTCAATCTCCTCGGGGTCTTCTTCTTCTTCTTCCGGTACTATGGGTATAGCGGGAAATATCGGTTGCTGCTGCAATTCCTCAATGTGAGCTTGGGCATCATCAGCCACAAGTATCAGATCATGAATTTGTGCCTGTAGGAACTCAATAACAGTGTCACGCTGAGTGATAATATGATCACTCTCATTGATCTGATCTTCACGATTGAGGATTGTCTCATCTCTTGCTGCAATAATTTCATCCTTCTGAGTCACCAAAGCTTGTAATTCTTCTATTTGAGTTACTTGATGGTCAGCGTTCCGATAGTGGCTTTGAGCCACACCAGTTATCTGACTCACCCCATGACGCAGTAGCATTTGATAATGATATTGCACATCCATGAACCTGGTAACCATACGGACGGTTTCTTCAGCCAGATCTCCTAGCAGATGACCATGATGGTCTGTCCGAAAATCCCAGTCCGAATTACCCGGGTCTATGGTAGGAAATAACCCAATAGGATATGCAGCAACTTCAATCGGATGTTGATTGCAGAAGAGTTTGATACCTTCTAAAGCAGCAGTTTCAAGAGTATCCACTAGACGATATCCAACCACTTCCACTTCTATGGGAGGCCATAAGGAGCGGAAAGGGTGTTGAGGAATTATCATCTTAACTCTGCAGCGGGGAACTCCTTCTTCACGATACTCTACCCCATCATACAGAGGAGGCTCTGTATAATGAAACATACTCAAGGATTCCCACAAAAGACGAGGAAACCCTTCCCAATGTAAACCATTGGTGTGGAAGTGCCCCTCCTGATCCCAAAAGGTACTAGTAGGAGCAGCCATCTGCGACAACAATGCAAATGGTAAGATATTTTTACCCTGTTGAGAAAATTTACAAGGTAAAATTAGATTAAGATAGCTGATTCTGATAACAGCAAAGGCTGGAAATCAGATGGATGCCTAAGATACCCAACTAAGATTCTTACTTACCCAAACTAAGAAAAACCAATATGTTGCCCATTTCTTAGGAAGCATTAAACATTCATTTTGGTTGATTAGTGTATTATGCATGCACGCACAAATCGTCCTCTCAACCAAAAATAACTGCCAAGTAATCTTGGTCTTACGTGGTTAGTTACGGTGGCACAATATAAATACGTCTCTCACTATTAACTAGTCGATAAATCCTATCCGTCCTAATTTCGGAATCGTGGTTAGTGTACCTGCAGAAAACCACAATGCATAAATATATCCAATGAATCTTTCATGCCAACATGTCATGAAAGCGTCCCCATTCATTACTGCTCACTATAGAAACAGTATCTGTACAATTACCGCCGTACAGACAACGTTAACATACGTTATTGAATAACGTATTCACGGAGGTACCGCAAAATGCGGGGGTATGAACAGCGATCGCCATACCCTGCGCCGAACCATATACTCCCAATGTAGTCAACCGAGGTTGGTACATTGGCAGCATCTCAAGTAGGTCACTGCTTGAGAAACAGCGTTCGGTTCGCATCACCGACGGGAAGGCCAAGCTCCCTCAGTTGGCTGAGGATTCTTACCTTCTTACCTCCCGATCGAAGATGTCGTTACAGAAAGTAAGGTTGGGTTGTGCATAAATTTAAGTTTCAACAGAAAAGTAATGCTGGTAGTAAGAGTCATATATATATTACAGCCACCTTTAATTCCCATAATAGTATTACCCTAGGGCTTACGTACTATACATAATCCTTAACGAACCAACGTAGTTTGCAAATACTTGATTAATGAAATTTTATACTAAAAATTACTTTTTAAGGCTAATTATATCTCCAGGGTACACTTGTTAGCTCTGATACCAGTTGTGGCAGAACCAACCTGAATTATACCGACTCAAGTATGCGAGTCCTCACCGAAGGGCTACCTCGCACTTCAAACGGTATAAAACCATTGGTCTGTCGGATAACGTCCCGATAAACCACCGAACTCAGGATCCAACAAGATACCTCACACGAAGGTGAGTCCAGAGATACAATGCCAAAATATCTTACACCACAGGCAGTTACATTACAACAATGTACAAAACATCATTAGCTTCCACAGAGGAGAGATTATTACAAGACAGGTTTTAGTTTTTAGTCAAAGCAGCGGAATTTGAAAAGCGTAACCATTATACACGTCATCATTACAAATATTATGCTAGCCCTGGCATAATATCACTCGGCGGAATCGGTGTTGGCCGGGGACGGATCCCATTCCACGGACCAACCATCAGGCAAAGGGTAAGGCCACGGTGTAATGAACGCTGGCTCATCAGAAGGATTACCTGAAGTAAATCAACAACAACAAGGCTGAGTATACTAATACTCAGCAAGACTTACCCGGAATTGGGTATATCTTAGCCCATAACTAGACTCATGATGGCTTTTAGCTTTGGGTAAAGTTTTCAGCTGAAAAGCAACAAAGGGTAGATCCTTATTCTCAACTTTTAACTTTCAGATTCTAGTTGATTAACCATTCTAGGTAAGCACCTACAACTAGTCAAACATGGTAGAATCTTTATTCAAACATCATCTTAGATAATCACATAATTACTCTTGTTACTCTATGTGATAAAGGGGATAAGCAGTCTCATACATCGTGAGAGGCGGACGATTCTGAATCGAGATTCAACCCTTGCAAGGTAAACCTAACACACACGCTTGGAACACCACAGGGTAATTCCGAAGCAACCGTTTGCCTTTCATTCCGACTCGTGGATCAGTGCCACCACAAGCGACTGCAGGTCATACGCACATCCAAAGTGCAGGACGTACGTCTGTAGCGCGACTACAAAACCCGTACTCCTGGTTGCCCAGCAACACGTATGCCTACACGTCGAACAAAGTAACCAAAAGAAGCAAATACATGTGGTGGGTGGTATGTCCACTCCTCGGGCCGATCGGTTACTAAGCTTACCGCTTACCATATTTCACGGCATGTGGCTAGTGCTTTCAAACGCTTAACCACCGCTACCACACACTGCGACCTTATCAAACTTCATCAAAACAGACGGGGTATCATCTTGACCATGATACCTCATAAAACTTCCGTCCGTCATCCTTATAGTGATAACAGGAATGTAAACATTACAACTCCTATATATCGCGCGAGTGACAGGAAATCACTCGACTTCTACCGGTCCTATAAGCAGAGCAGCTATTCGGACTCAAGTTCTAGTGTTCAATACATAGGTTCCTGGAATTATGCAACTAAGGTTTACAAACAACTCCTAAGAACTTAATGCATAAAGATATACATAAATAGTATAGGTTGCAGTGTAATAAAGTAGGGGTTATGTCCGGGGCTTGCCTTCGCTGGTAGGGTTGGGGTTAGTCAAACTATTTTCTTCCGAACCTTGGTTCGGGGCTTCAGAGAAATCCGCGACGAGATTTCCGGGGTCTTCAGAATAACCTCCTTCTTGTTCCGGAATTAGCTGATAGTCCCCGTCAGCGAGAGTGGTCGATTCTACATGTTATGCACAATGAAGTTTAATGGATGCATACATTTGTAGTTCAGTTCACGATAAAGTTGCAATCCAACATAAGAAAAATTACATTACGACGATAATCTAACTACCCCGTACTGGGCAGTCATTTATCGAGTACTAATTAAACTAACTAGTCTCGTTAGGCAACCGGGGTGGGTTACCTTAAACATCCAATTTAACTATATTAGGTAGTGTATCTAATTACCTTAAGCAACACTACACACACTTAGAAATTCTCATTTATTAGTTAAACATTGTAATTAACTTTAGGTTATTATTTAATTATGGTTAACCTTGAATTAATTTTAGGCAAATGGTAATTTAGTAAGATTAAATTAATACTTATGAAAATTATCCTAAGTGGGTTTAACTGAAATAACCTTACTCTAGATATTCTATAAAATAAATAACAACTTACCTAATTAAACAAAATCAAGATTGGAAATTTCAAGGTGTAATTATGATTAGAATTTTATACTAAAATTAGGGTTCAAAATTTAAGAATATCATAAACTACTTAAGTCTAGCATTCTAGAAAAGTTCCATAAATTTTCATGCATTCTAATTATTATTTATGATTTATCTTGAAATCTAAGTTTGAAATTTATAACTCAATTTATATTAGGTTTCTGTTTCTCAAATTTTTATGTTATATTACACTCATAAAGACTAGACTACAGTAAAAATTTCATCCCTAAATATGCATAGATACTTCTGAAATTAAATTGCCAAGCTTTTGTTAACTTATAACAAAAGTAACCAAATACTCTAGCTAGAGAGCTGATCTTGGCCTCAAAACTTTACACAGAACTATTCACATTACCTACAACACATGCTCCAAAAACTAACAGCAACAAAACTATAGATCTCAGGATTTAATTAATGCATCCTTTTACTAACATTTAAAATACAGAACAAACTATGTACTTTCATGGTATGGTGATAAAATAAAAGTTGCAGAGCTTATCATAAGGTTTCTAACCCAACCAATTTCACATTTTTGTGATTTTTCTACTGTTTTCTATGCATTTTCAAAGTTCACAGCAGAGATCTCAAATAAGATTTACAAAACAGCCCCTAGCTTTAGCACAAAACCCCCTGAAACTTTACTGTCTTCTCCAATGGAGTCCCTGGCCGTGGTCAAAGAGGGGCGGCGACATTTGACCGGCCAAATCCGTGATGCTCGGGTCGCAATAGTGGGGGAGAAGAGGGGGAAAAGCTAGAGGAGGTCGAGGGCTACCCGGGAAGGTGCCCGGTTGGACCCCTACGGTGGCGTATGGGCCTACCCGCGTGGAGCAGGCGGCCGGCGACGGGGAGGACCTGGACGGCGGCACACCGGCAAGCTGGGCGACGAGGCTCTGCTCTAAAAGCTTCAGGGTACCAAGGGGAAACTCCCAGTGGCGTTGGATGGGGCGGAGAGGGGCTGCAAGAGTGGACCCGCGGTAGCGCCGAGCTTGCCGGAGTTGCGGGTGAATGGCGACGGCGTTCCGGTGTCCAGGGGCAAGGAAAAGACTAGCTAAGGGGAGGAATGGGTTGAGGAGATTCTTGCGGTACTGATGCGCCCACAAGATAGAGCTCCGGGGGTCTCTATTGCTCCCTCCACGCGGCGGGGCGGCGAGCAGGGAAATGCCGGCGCTCAGGTGGTGCTGGCAGTACCAGCACGCCGTGGCACACGGTAGAAGTGCCAGCGCCGGGGATTAGGAGCGGTGGTAGAGCTGTGGAGCGACGCGTGGGAGCAAATTTAGCAGGAGGTGGTGCTCGGGCTGTTGTGCCGGCGATGAGCGGCGGGAGCAGAGACAGAACAGAGAGGAACAGAGAGGAAGCATGCGTGACAGAGGAGGAAGAAGGCAGTCAGGGTCAGAAGGACTGATTTGCGAATCTGGAAACTTCCAGGGACTCCTCTGTAAAGGAAAACTTCCCGCTGATACAAAAGCCTAATGAGAAAAGTGTCTAAAGCAAATGTAGAGAATTTCAAATCCTACAAGAATGCTTTAAGGTTCAAGTTCAAAATCTCAAAGAATATAGTTTTATTTTAAACTTTAAAGCACAATTCAAATTATAAACTTTGTCTTGTAATTCAAACATAATGCTTTAATGTTGAGGGTCTTTTTGCAAGTTTTCCTGCAGTCATCATTACTAGTTCTTTTTACATTTTAGTCCTTAAGTAAAACTGAGTTTTACTTTTACCTTTTAACCATTTCACATGTAAACCCCTTATATTTTGTGTTAATTACACATAGATCCCTAGTTTCCCATAAAGTCCATTTTTCTTATGTTTTATTTAACTTTTGCATTGTTCTTCTGTACAATGATGTAGGTTTACCACTTAAAAGTACTTTTACACACTTATACTCAAGTAATTACACACTTCCTAAATTACAATTATACCCCTTATGTCTGGTACAACTTATATATATTATAACATGCATACATAATACACTCAAACTTAGTATCTAGTTGTCTAACTACCTGGATATCACAAATGGATCACCAGGACGACGGCGAGGCCGAGCGGCGGCGGGAGCTTGAGCTCACTGGCACTGTGGTCCGAGCGATCTAGCTCCGGAGAACGAATTTGGGTGGGCTGGTGAGTTTCAGTGGGTTGCTGTGGTGCTGCTCGAGCACTGGATTGGGGATGGGGAGCGGTGGAGGCGACTGTCGACGGGAAGCAGGCGCTGCGGCGGAGGTCCGGCGAGGAGCTGTGTTCGGGAAAGAGAAATGCCGGGGAAAAGAAGTGCTTGAGTGAGTAAAGAAGGTCGTGGAGCAGCTGCTGAGCATGTTTTAAGGCCGCGAGAGGCACTGCGCATGCGAGCAGGAGCTGGCGATGCTGGCGGCATGCATGGCGGCTCAGGCGGCGGCGGCACGACGCGGGGAGGCAGGAGCAGGCCAGCACGAGGCCGGGAAGGCGGCGG
Source organism: Panicum hallii (assembly GCF_002211085.1). NCBI lineage: Eukaryota > Viridiplantae > Streptophyta > Magnoliopsida > Poales > Poaceae > Panicum > Panicum hallii. The sequence goes on along the minus strand of NW_020356263.1, from coordinate 73,967 downwards.
GCAAGGCGCAGGAGGGCACGTGGCACGGCTCAGAGCGGCGCGGGGGCGGCCGGTGCGCAGCACATGGCCGGCGAAGCAGCGGGGTCGGGCGCGAGCGGAAACAGAGGAGGAGAGGGGCTGGAGGTAGACGAAGGGGATCTGTCTGCAATTTTCCAAAAGTGCAGGGACTCTACTGTGAAGCCTAGTTAACTTTCAAACCATAGCTCAAATGAAAATGTGCCCAAAAGCAAAAGTGTAGGGTTCAATAGGATCTACAACTTTTCTTTAAGTTTCAGTTGCAAAAGAGCTAAGGATTTGAATATACTTTGAAACTTGGCTAAATTTTAAACTTTAATTAAATCCTATTTAAAAACTACACTACACTTACATCCAATGGGTAGTTTCACCTATATTTGCGGGTTTAAAAGCAAGTTCTTGACTTTTGTAAATCAACCTTCATATGTTTTGATTTTATCTCCCATTCTCTCCCATTTAACACTAAAAGACCTACATTTTTCAAAATTACATATTTTGTATTCAAATTTGAACACACATACACGAGATCAAACATGCACACTTTATACTAGAGTTTAGTGTGTTTATAATCCTAATACCTGAATGTCACAATATACCTATGGTTTTCTGCAGGTACACTAACCACGATTAAGAGGTTAAGACGGATAGGATTTATCGACTAGTTATTAGTAAGAGACGTATGTGTTATGCCACAGAAACTAACTATGCCACCGAAACTAACTACGTAAGTCCGAAGATATTCAGCAATTGTTTTGGTTTTGAGGACGAATAGTACGTGCATGCATAATCCATCCATAATTAAAATGTGTGCATTAAATGTGTTGTTCTTTTAAGGACAAATAGAATGTTGTCTATATTAGTATGGTTTCACTAGGATTCTCGTGGTAATCTAAGTTGGGTTTTCAGCATTCTTCCAAATCTCACCATCTGAATTCTTATTTTAGATGGCGGCTCCTTCAAACATCTTCTGGGATCATGTAGGGCATCTTCATACCAATGCCTTGCACTGGGAGGGTTTTCCCCGTCTTTTATGAGAAGCACTTAGTCTATTCTTTTACACCGAGCCTCCCAAGTATGATGGAGTGGAGTATAGAGAGGAGGGTGTTTCCCAGTGCAGAGTCAAGATGACTATTCCTCAGCACCCTTTTCGTTCTCAGTGGCAGCCCATCGAGGTCGATGTGGTTGGTTATCGTCTCGTCGACACCATCGAGAATGCAGCCATGGAAGTTGTAGGGCATCCTATTAGCCTATTCCCTGTAATAGATTGTAGTGATCCTGAGTGGAATTTCAGGATAGCCCATTATGGTCATATGCTGGGAGATTCAGCCGAAGAAACGCTCCGTAGTACCATCACGTTCATGAATGTCCAGCACCACTATCAGATTCTGCTACGCCGCGGTATGGGTCAGTTGATAGGTATAGCTCAAGGTCATTATCGCAATGCTGATCGACAGGTCACACAGATAGTAGAGCTTCAAGCCTTGGTTACCGAGAAGGAGGAAATTATCGCAGCACGGGATGAGACCATTCTTCACCGGGAGGATCAGATCAATGAGAGTGATGCAATAATCACTCAACGCAACATGATCATTGAGTTCCTCCAGGAGCAAATCCATGACCTTATCCTTGAAGTTGATGACGTCCATGCTCACATCGATGAACTCCAGCAATAGCCAATACCTCCTGTTGTACCTGCAGCCCCTGAAGGTGAAGAAGAAGACCCAGAGGAAATCGAGGGAGTTTCTGATCTCGACTCTGAGCATGGAGACCCAGAACCCAATCCTCAGCTAGATCACTCCTCTTCCGGCAGCCAGTCCTCCATAGGCGACCTCGATGATTTTTAGTCCATCTAAATCATCGATCTTTCAGATGTACCTAGTGTAGAATGTTGTGACATAGGTAGTAAGTAGTCTATCTGGACCCAAGGCCATTTACTGTAATATATTTATGGCATGTGTATGTACGGCTTGACCCGTCACAATCGAACCACCCTAAAGTAATATATTAAGGATAACCCGTTTCTGCTTGACATCTAAGCTTGAGTCCTATGGTTCATATCAAAATCTTGCCATTCTATTTGAGTTGGTTAAGCAGAATATGTGACCTACATATCTGCTTAGCAACATTATGTCATCTAAAAATGGGAGTAAGAAAATGCTGATAATAATGGACATCTCCTTTGTTTCAGATGGTTGGAGCCACACGTGGAAACCCGGAAGGTTTCCGGCCAGACCAAGCTGGCGGTTCCCAACAACCGCCACCAGCCCCGCCAAATCTAGCAGAGGTCATGTCCCGACAGACAGAACTACTCAACCAGCTAGTACAGGCTCAGATGGGCCAATTTCATCACTAGTTCCGAGGTCGTGATGAACCCCCATCGGCTAGTTACCAAGATTTTCTCAGCACCCAGCCCCCATTGTTCCATAAGGCAGATGAGCCCCTCGACGCTGACGCATGGCTCCGCACTATAGAGTCTAAGTTTGCATTGTTGTCTGCACCATGCTCAGACGAGAACATGGCCCTCTTCGCAGCCCAACAACTTCGCGGCACTGCCCGCATATGGTGGGACCATTACCATGCCATGCAGCCGGCTGGTCATGTCGTCACCTGGGATGAATTTCGGACTGCTTTTGGAGCACATCACATTCCAGAGGGACTCATTGAGTGGAAGCTCAATGAATTTCTGAATTTGACTCAGGGAACCCGCACTGTTCTGCAATATGCACAGGTCTTCAATCACCTGTGCCAATACGCGGGTTATCATGTGGACACTGATGCCCGTAAGCGAGATCGCTTCCATCAAGACCTAAACACAAAGCTTAAGGAACGATTGAATCTGGTAAGGGCTGATAACTTCAATGAATTGGTCAATATGGCCATTACCCAAGAGGATTGCATCTCAGCCCACAGGGCCGAAAAGAAACGCAAGACACCCACGGGACCCTCAACGGCGCAACCGCCAAGGTATCGGTTGGTCCAGAACACCGCTACCCGAGCATCACCTCGAAACAACATACCAGGCAGATGGGTAGCCAGGCCACCCCAGCAGCCTCGATTCAATCGACCACCGACACCACAACCCCAGCAACAAGGCCCACGGCTGAGCTTTCCGCCATCCAACCAAGGAAACAACAACTATCGTTGTTTCAACTGCGGCAGCCCATCCCATTTCATCAAGGATTGCCCTCAACCTAGAAGATCTTTCCAAGGACAAACATCCTACCCGAACAACAAGGGCAAGGGCAAAAAGCAGGTGGTACAAGTCCGCCAGGGAAGGGTGTGCCAATAATGACGGGTACTTTCTCTATAAACCATCAACCCGTGATTATACTTTTTGATTCTGGTGCCACCCATAGTTTTATCAGTTTAAAATGTGGAACAAAAATAGGCTTGGATCTTTATCCTACTAGTAGAGCCTATATGATAGCGACTCCTGGCGGTAAAATTTCATCAAATCAAATCTATAGTAAGGTACCAATTCAGTTGGGTAGCAACTTGATAAAAACAGACTTACTGTTATTGGACCTAGAAGGAATGGATGTAGTCCTAGGCATGGATTGGATGACTAGGCACAGAGTGTCATTAGATATCTCTTCCCGAGCTGTGGAGATAGATCCACCCGAACATGAACCTACTACTCTCTATCTTCCACAACGGGAGTGCAATAACTCTTGTGCCTATGCTATAGAAGGGATCAAGTTAAAGGATATCCCTATTGTCTGCGAATATCTAGACGTCTTTCCAGATGATTTGCCTGGAATGCCCCCGGACCGGGATATTGAATTTGTCATAGAACTACAACCCGGCACAGCCCCCATATCTAAGAGGCCCTATCGTATGCCACCCAATGAGCTGGCAGAGTTAAAAATCCAACTCCAGGACCTCCTTGATAAGGGTTACATCCGTCCGAGTGCTTCACCATGGGGTTGTCCAGCCCTATTCGTGAAGAAAAAGGATAATAGCTTAAGGCTATGTGTAGATTATCGTCCCCTCAATACGGTAACCATCAAGAACAAGTATCCTCTGCCTCGCATTGACATTCTGTTTGATCAGTTAGCTGGAGCCAAGGTATTCTCTAAGATTGATCTTCGTTCCGGCTATCATCAAATCAAGATCAGGCCGAGTGACATTCCAAAAACAGCCTTTTCCACCAGATATGGATTTTACGAATATCTGGTCATGTCATTTGGTCTTACCAATGCTCCAGCATACTTCATATATCGCATGAACTCTGTCTTCATGCAAGAACTCGAACAATTCATAGTGTTATTCATTGATGACATTCTGATCTATTCCAAAAATCCGGAAGATCATGCAAACCATCTTCACATTGTTCTTCAAAGATTAAGAGACCACCACCTGTACGCCAAATTCTCTGAATGCGAGTTTTGGCTAGATATCGTTAAATTTCTGGGACATACCATCTCCAGTGACGGTATATCCGTTGATCCCAATAAAGTCCAAGAAGTGCTAGACTGGAGACCTCCAACATCAGTCCATCAAATCCGTAGTTTCCTTGGTCTAGCTGGCTATTACAGACGTTTCATTCCCGACTTTTCAAGAATAGCCAAGCCTATGAATGAACGACTAAAGAAAGGAGTTAAATTCTCCTAGGATCAGAAATGTGAAGATGCATTTCACACGCTCAGAGCACATCTCACTACTGTTGCAGTTCTGGCTCAACCGGATGTTTCAAAACCTTTTGATATCTATTGTGATGCTTCGGGAATCGGACTTGGTTGTGTGCTTATGCAGGACAACCGAGTGATTGCTTATGCATCGTGAGCACTCAGGACTCATGAACAGAACTATCCTACCCATGATCTTGAACTCGCAGTTGTCGTCCATGCACTTAAGATCTGCAGATATCATCTAATGGGTACAAAGTGCCATATCTATACTGACCACAAAAGCCTCAAGTACATCTTCACGCAAGCAGATCTAAATATGAGGCAAAGATACTGGCTAGAGCTTATCAAAGATTATGATCTGGAAGGACACTATCATCCAGGCAAGACCAACGTCGTTGCAGATGCACTTAGTCGCAAGGCACATTGCTCTTGCTTGTCAGTAGAGGCTTCCAATGAGACGCTTTGTTGGGAGATGAGGAAGCTCAATCTTGAAATAATTCCTCAAGGCAGCCTAAACCATCTCTCAATCGAAGCTACACTTTGGGATAACATTGTTCTGGCACAACAACATAATAAAGGGGTCAGAATAATCAAACAAAAGTTTGCACAAGGAGAAAGAAAGTATAAGTGCTTTCGGGTAGACCAGAAGGGAGTTTTATGGTTCAATGAACATATCGTTGTACCCAAGGACCATAAGCTCCGTAAATAGATTTTGGATGAGGCCCATGTGTCCAAATTTTCCATGCACCCTGGTAGTACTAAGATGTACCAGGATTTGAAACAAAACTTTTGGTGGACTCGTATGAAACGAGAAATTGCAAAGTATGTATCAGAGTGTGATATTTGCCAAAGAGTTAAAGCCAGTCATCTCAAAACCGCTGGTATTCTTCAACCTTTACCCATTCCCTCTTGGAAGTGGGAGGATATCAGCATGGACTTTATCGTTGGCTTACCCAACACCTCCCTAAGGCATGACTCCATTTGGGTAATCGTGGACCGATTAACCAAGACTGCCCATTTCCTTCCCGTGCATACTACGTATAATGCCAAAAAGTATGCCGAGATCTACTAAGATCAAATCGTTCGTCTTCATGAAGTACCTAAGACGATCATTTCTGATCCCGGAACACAATTCATCGCTAGGTTCTGGGAGCAACGTCAACATGCTCTTGGAACTAAGTTAATCTGAAGCTCCGCATATCATCCTCAGACAGACGGACAAACTGAAAGGGTAAATTAGATTCTGGAAGATATGCTTAGAGCCTGCGTACTTCAGTACGACAAGAATTGGGACAATTGTTTATCATTGGCAGAATTTTCTTACAACAACAGCTATCAAACCAGTCTCAAGATGGCTCCGTTCGAAGCATTGTACGGTCGCCGATGACGAACTCCTTTAAGTTGGTCACAAACCAGCGAACGTAAAATCTTTGGATCGGACCTTGTCACTGAAGCCGAAGAAAAGGTGAAGACTATTCAGAATAATCTCAAGGCCGCCCAATCTCGACAGAAAAGCTATGTTGACATACGAAGGAGACCGTTACAGTTCCAGATTGGAGACTTCGTGTATCTTCGAGTATCTCCTACTCGAAGTATTCAACAGTTCGGTGTAAAAGGGAAGCTTGCTCCTCGATACATCGGACCCTTTGACATTATAGAAGTTTGTGGACCCGTAGCTTGTCGTCTTCAACTTCCTCCTCAACTAGCGGCCATTCATGATATCTTCCATGTATCTCAACTTAGGAAATGTGTCAAAGTTCCTATCGAGATCATCGATCCCCAAGCCATCAAAATCGAATCTGATCTAACCTATACAGAACATCCAATCAGAGTGCTAGACACTAAAGAGAGAAGCACTAGAAGAGAAACTATCAAGATGATCAAAATTCAGTGGGATCATCATACGAAAGAAGAAGCGACTTGGGAAACCGAATCCTATCTTCAATGAAATTTCCTAGATTTCCTTCAAGCCAATTCCCAAATCTAATCGCCCGATTCCATTCTATTCCGGAATCTCGGGACGAGATTCTTTTAGGGGGGAAGGCTGTGACATTCAGGTACTTAGGATTATAACACACTAGATTCTAGTATAAAGTGTGTGTGTTTGATTTTGTGTGTGTGCGCTAAAAATTGAATGCAAAGGGAAAAGGGTATTTGTGTAATTGTAAGAAATTTTGGTTCTTTAGTGATAAATGCATAAGAATGGGAGGTAAAATCAAAACTTATGAAGTTTATTTTGCAAAAAGTCAAGAACTTACTTTTAAACCGCAAATAGAGGTGAAACTACCCATAGGATGCAAGTGTAGTGTAGTATTTTAAATAGGATTTACTTAAAGTTTAAAGCTTTGCCAAGTTTTATGTTAATTTCAAATCCTTAGCTCTTTTGCAACTAAACCTGAAAGCAAAGTTGTAGACCTTGTTGAACTCTACACTTTTTCTTTTGGGCACATTTTCATTTGAGCTATGGTTTGAAAGTTAGCTAGACTTTACAGTGGAGTCCCTGCATTTTTGGAAAATCACGAGTCAGTCCCTATCTTCAACCTCCAGCTCTGCTCTGCTTCGCGTCTGACGCTGCCGCCTTCCCCGAGCACCGGCCATCCCCGGCACCACCTCCATCTCCTGGCCGCTCCACGCGTCGCCCTCCCCCTTCCCCGGTCCTGCTCCCCTTCCCTGCTGTCCTCGATTCATTTCCCTCGCCTTTGCACTCCACGCACACCCTGAGCTCCCGGAACGCCGCCGCCGCTTTGCCTCCACGCCGGCGAGCCACTGGCCGTCATGGGCAGCTCACCCCGGCCCTCCTCGCACCACTACAACCCCCTAGAGAGCTTCCCCTCACCCCACTGACACTCCCAGGCCACTCCTCGCGGCCGGACCCCCACCGGAACCACCTCACCGTCGCTACCTCCTCGCCGGTGAGCTTCTGTTCCCGTCGAGCCAATCCCTCCACCCCTTCTCCGTCCAATCCAACCACCCCAGTGGCTTTCTCTCCTCCTGCTGCAGCTACTGGACCAGAACTTGGCCGCCTTCCTCGCCGGGAAACCCCTCGCCGATGAGCCCCTCCTCGCCGCCGCCTCGGCTGCCGTGGGAACCCCACCTCCGGTCATCCCTTCCCCTTCCCAAGACCACCAGAAGGTGCGCCTTGAGCTCATAGTGCTCGCTGGCCGCTCCTTCCCCCAGCACCACCCCTCACCGGAATTTGGCCGGTGAACCTCCTGTCCCTTCTTCCCCGATGAGCAACGACCCAATTGCTCTGATTTTAATCTTTCTAGGGTTCTGTTTGCAAATTTCCAGTCCCTTCCCCAAATTCAAATCAGTGAACTTTAAAAATGTGTAGAAAATTGTAGAAAATTCAGAAAGATGCCAAACTAGTTTTGTTTGAATCCTTAAGTTAAACTCGACTAATTTTATATAGTGAGTTTGAGCTATATGTGTGTATTTTCTGATGTAAATTAAATATTAGGAAACGAGTGTTTTAATTGAATCTCTTGTTCCATATCTGTGCTGTAGTTGAAACTTGAAAATTAGGTTGTGTGTGTTATGTATAACTCTGTGTAAAAGTTTCAAGTCCTTTACTGCTCTTTTGCTTAGATATTTAAGTGCCTTTGTTTTATGTTGAGAAAACCTTTAGGGTTTATTTAAGAATGCTTCTGTTAGTATTTGTATCTGAAATTTGTACCATGACTTCCTTTTTGCATGTGTAATCCATAGTAAAAGTATTAGGATTAGTAGTAAGCTATACACCATGTTATGGATTTATGCTTGTTTCCAAAGATAATGCATTTATGCTAGTTCTTGCTTATGAAAAATTATGAAAATATTTTTGAAGTGTTGCCCTTAAGTAGTGTAACTTGTTCACAAAATTTCAGAACAAGATCTTGTGTATATCTACAGTTATAAATAACTCTTAATCTGTTAGTGCATTTTTTGTTTATTTTTGTGACCTAGTTTCTGTGAAGATAAAAATTTGATAAATTTACAGTATCTTAGACATAGCTTTATCTATAGCTGCTAAAAGTTTCAACCCTAGTTCTACAGTAGTTTTTTTTGTATAAATAAAACATGTTCTAGGTGTTAACTATTTGAAATAATTCTTCTAATTTATTTACTGCATAAAATGTTTCGAAAATTTTAGGGTAATTTTGATTCTATGTGTTCTGTTTGTTATAATTTTTGTAGCATCAGATCTTAATCTTAAGATCAGATCTTAATCTTAAGATCAGATCTTAATCTTAAGATCAGATGCTTATAGTTTATAAACCATATCTATTAGGTTAAAATGAAACCAGCCCTAGTTATTTTATGAATTTAAACATGTTGTTTAGTGTAGTTAACTAGGTTAGTTTATACTCGATAAATGACTGCCCAGTTGAAGGGTAAATGATATGTTTGATGAGTGAACTATGTTTTTTTATTGCATCTTTATCGTGAAATAAAACTCTTAACTCGAGAACCATCTAAATCAAATCATTGCATATCATGTAGAGTCAACGACACTCGACGACTGAGACTACGAGCTAGGCTTGGAGCAAGAACAAGGGTTTTATGAAGACCTAGTAAACATCGTCGAGACTCTAACTGAAACTCCGAACCAAAGTTCAGAAATCTTTGACACTCCTTCCCGCAGCCCAGCTCAAGAATGCAAGCCCCGGTGCACAACCCAGTATTTCAAATTATTATATTTATACAATTTTATACTTATATATTATATCTTGCATTAAGTCTAGGAGTTGAAATGGAACCCTACATGCATAAATCCTAGGAACCAATGTATTGTACCTGAGTCCTTATCGCTTAAATGCTCTGCTAATAGGACCAGCAGAAGTCGGGTGATTTCCTGTCACTCGCGCGATATAGGAGTTGAATGTTTACTATTCTACCATCACTATAAGGATGATGGGCGGGGTCATGTGCAGTATCATGACTCGGAAGGTTACTCCATCTGTATTGATAAAAGTTGATAAGGTTGCAGTGTGTGGTAGTGGTGGCTAAGCGTTTGAAAGTACTAGCCACATGCCGTGAAATATGGTAAAGCGGTAAGTCTAGTAACCAATCGGCCCGAGGAGTGGACATACCTCCCACCACTCGTAATTTGGTTTTTCTCACGCACCAACGAGCGGGAGTACGTTCCGTGCAGCGAACAGGAGTACGGTCATGTAGTCGTGCTACAGACGTATGTCCTGCATAATTGGTGTGCGTACGGTCCTACAGTCGCTTGTGGTGGCCTTGTTCCACGAGTCGGAATGAAAGGCAAACGGTTGCTTCGGAATGATCTTTGGATGTTCCAAGCGTGTGAGTTAGGTTTGCCTTGCAAGGTTTGTAAATTCGATTCAAAATCGTCTATTTCTTGCGGAGATTGAGACTGCTTATTCCTTCTACCACATAGAGTAAGAACAGTAACCCTTATGGAATAATCTGGATGGATGTTAATCTCTACCCTGTTTGTCTAGTATAGGTGCTTACCTAGAATGGTTAATGAAACTAGAATCTGAAAGCTAAAATATGAAAGTTAGCTCATACTCTTTGTTGCTTTTCAACAAAAGAAAACCAGAGCCTCTCAAATTCTCCATGGTCTAGTTATGGGCTATGTATATCCGATTCCGGTTAAGTCTTGCTGAGTATCAGTATACTCAGTTTTGCTAGTCTATTTTTCAGGTATAACCTTTGAGAATCCCACGGATGATCCAGCATGGCCAATCTCTGTTCCGTCTGGTTGGTCCGTGGAATGGGATCCGTCCCCGGCTGGCAGTGACCCTCCGGAATGACACCAGGTTTCGGGCTGAACGTGGTGTCAACCTCCGCGATGTGTGTAGTCTCGTGTGAATTTCCTTTCGCTATGAACCTGGACAAGCTGTTTAGCTTGTGGTTTTAAAACAATGTTTGTATACTTTTACTAAAGTTTGAAATGTTTGTAATAATGTTTAATATTCTGTGAATTAAAAGTTGGTGAGCTATTGTACGATTGTAAACTTGCCTTTATGCAAGGTAAACCTACTTCGATCCTATTGAACCGTGGTTGCATCGGGCGGAGACCCAACAGACCAATGGGTTGTTCTGTTTGAAGTGCGTTGAGTTAGTATCGGCTGTATAGCGATGACTAGCACACTTGAGCCGGAATAATTCAAGCGGTTCTGCCACATTCAGGGGGCCGAGGCGATTCACAAGAGCTGCTTGGCGGGGGCTAGGATGGCCGGAAGGGCTGGTCCCCACAGTGACCCGAGACAGCGGCAAGAGGGAGCTCGACAGCGAGGTGGATTCGGTGCTCAAGGGCGGTGATGGAGGGGCTGGCGAGCTTCACAGGAACAAGGCGAAGCTGCTGGAGGGGTTGGTGTGGATCGAGAAGAGATGGGGCAAACTGTCCACGGTGGCGCGGAGCGACGGCGAGGGAGTTCAACGGCGGCGGCAGTGCTCTGTCCAGTAAAAGAAGAAGAGAGCGAGTGAGTGGGTGAGAGAGAGGACCGCAACAACTTGATTCAGGTTTAAATAGATGATGATCGATGGCAGAGGGAGGGGCATGGGACGGCGGTCGACGGCAAGCAGCCACTGGCGGCTCGGGCAGCGGCGGAGTGGCGTGGCATGCGCGGGAGAGGACAGCGGGGAGGCGCTGAGGCGGTGGCAGGGCTTCCTGGCGACACGTGGAGTGGCGCTGGAGCAGGAATTGCCCTCGGGCGGCGCGGCAACGACAGCCAACGGCAGTGCTGCTGCGGCGGCAGAGAAAACAGAGGAAGGAGAAGGGGGGGATCCTAGGGTCCTATCTGCAATTACAGGAATTACAGGGACTTCACTGTAAAACAAAACTTTCCACTATTCTAAAGCTCAAATGAGAAACTGGTCAAAATAAAAGTTGTAGAACTTTTTAAAAACTACAACTTTGCTTTAAGTTTCAAGTTCAAAAACTCAAAGAATAAGATTTTATTTTTGAACTCTTGGGCTAAATTCAAAATTATCATGTTTTTGTCCTATCGAAGGCAAATTTCATTAGGTTTTGGACCTAATTGCAAGTTTTTATGCAAGGTAATGATGACTAACATTCTTACACTGTGATCCCTAGTAGAAGTGAGAGTTACATTTGTAATTCAAAACTTTTGCACAAAAGGACTTGTATTTTTGAGAAATTACACATAAACCCTTATTTTTACACACTTCACTCAATTTCACATAATTCAATGCATACATTACAACTTCTCCCTCTGTTTGCTACATTCAGACACCTAGGGTGTCACACCGAGAAGCAAGATGGGCTCGAAAGGTAATCATAGTGGGCTTACGAATCGGCCCTGTGCGGGTGTTTGAGGCTAGAGTTGGCCATGTATCTAGATAGGCATGTGTGTTTAAATAGTTTAGATAGAGATAGCCAAGATTCGTGTCGTGTTTAGTTAGGATTAGTTAGGGAAGGCAAGTCTTCGGACTATAAATATGTACCCTGGATTATGAATCAAGGAATCAATCAATCATTCACCAACAATTCTCGGCGCATCGCCATCCCTGTTCTAGGGTTTCTCGGGTATGTGCCGTGCAGCCCCGATCACGCCCCGCGTGATCCCGGCGGCATCATCCCTGCTTATCCACCTTTTGTGTTTCTCATTCTGAAGCGTTGTTGATGGTGAGTAGCACTAGTTATCTTAATGTTTATAGAGTAGCATCGGCTCCTCCATGCTTTAATCGTGCATCGTTTGTTACCTGTAAACGTGCAGCTGTCATTGTGCCCGATCTTGGGTGTAAGGGTAGCATCTTACTCTGTTTTCGTTTAGTAGATCCAATCTGTTATGGTTGGTCTTTGTTCATCGAGGATTTAGTTTAATATCTGCATGATTAGAACCTTCAAACAGGTTGAATGTTCCGGCAGTTTGTTTGGCACTTTATGACAGCTTAAAAAGGGATTGTTCCAGGAATCGGCTTTCAATTGGTTTTTAGGCCTCTATTTAGGTTGTTGTTTCGTTACCTTCCGTATCTGTTAGGCTCAATTACATGTAGGATGTTCTGGTTATGCAGCGAAAGCTTTAACCGTCGTAGATTGGATTAGCTTAATGGTTACAGAGCAAGATTTATGTTACCATCGGATATATTTGCCTTGTTTATTGATCCGATCTGGTACTGAATACAATTGGCTCTTTATAGCCGATATAGGGAATCACCCGATGAGCCGATCACGGCTCAGACTAATGTTTATACGTGTCTGTGCATGCAGGAAACTAACATATAACACCTTCCTGATCAGGTACAAGGTCAGGTGGCATGCCTAGCAACCCAAACGCCAGGACGTGTGCCGGATCTCAGGCTGTTGACCGAGGGACCAGGGCCCACCAGCAGTCCCGGGAGCCTCCGGGCTCCTCGTGTTGTCTGTCGCTGCTCGCCGGTGGATTTCGACCGACAACACATTCTGGCACGCCCAGTGGGACTATCTTCATCAACTTTATCGACTTCCACTGACGGGATGACGAGAGATGATCCGATCACGTACGAGGAGCTGCCTGCTGAACACAAGCAGAAATACGACGAGATCAAGGCTCTCTTCGAAGCTGATCTCATCGGCTCTTTCGAGAAGACCCGCCATCACGGTGTTAGGTGGAAGGGATTTTCACCCGAAGGCGCTCTTGATGGCGTAGATCTGTCCACCCCTTCAGAAGATCGTACCAGAGCTCTACATTAGGAAGTAAACTACGTGTTGGCCCACTCACTACACCGACACTCCGAGAGCTTGGTAAATGCTTTCGAGCGTGTTGCACTGTGCGTGGTCCAGGAAATCATGAAGCATCAATACTCTCCAACGGGACCTACCTTGGGGAGTTATAAGGGAGAATTGCCATTCCAGACTAGGCCACCACTGCCTTATGCGCTCACGGCTTCGGAGTCACACGGCTCCCCGGCCTATGTTGTCTACAAGGTGGAAGGTGATCCTGTGGATCACCAATTCTTCAGCGAGCCGCCCAAGGAGATCCCGCATGGGTATATATGTGTGCTTATATACCGGATAGCAATAATCCGGTACACTTAGTGTAGAGGGTGGCTGGAGGAGTTTTCAGGGCAGATGCTGACCAACAAGCGTGGCTAGCTGCCTATGCCACCAGACCGAAACATGATAGTGCGCATTCGGCCCCAGGAGCGCAGACGGTAGATCAGATCAGCGCCATCCTAAGAGATCAATTTTGCATTCTACCAAAGAGGAGGGCGATCGGCTATACTAAGCCATATCCTAGTGACTATGATTTAATTCCCCTACTGCCTAAGTATCGGCTTCCTGAATTCACCAAATTCAGTGGAGCGGAAGGATCTAGCTCCATCGAGCATCTGAGCCGATACTTAGCGCAACTAGGGATGATCTCGGTGTCGGAAACCTTGCGAGTGAGGTTTTTCTCACAGTCTCTCACAGGGCCGGCCTTTGGATGGTACACATCATTAGGCCCTGATTCGATCCGCACCTGGAAGCAGGTAGAGGAGCAATTTCATATTCAGTATCACTCGAAAACTGCAGAGGCAGGAATTGCCGACTTGGCACAAGTACGGCAGAAGCGTGGGGAAACCATGGCGGAATATATCCAACGCTTCAGAGAGGTGAAGAACCGATGTTACTCGACCTGTATTTCGGAGAAGGAGGTGGTCGAGTTGGCATCCTTGGGATTACTAAAGCCGATCAAGGATCTGGCTTTCCAATTGGAGTTCAACTCTTTGGCGCACTTGGTGCAAACGTTAATGACATATGAGCAGCGCCACCTAGAGCTATACCAAGATAAGTTCAAGCGTCAAGTGACATTGATCGACACAGAAGACGCTGAAGACTCTAGGGATGATTAGTAAGTAGCAGTTGCAGAATGGACTCGGGGGGCAAATCCCGTGTCCTGTAAGTGGGTGAAACAGCAAGGGCGTGCGAAAGGTTTTGACTTTGATGTGAGCAAAGTTGAACAGATATTTGATTTGTTATTGAAGGTGAAGCAGTTGAAGTTACCTGAAGGCTGCAAGCCTCCTACAGCACAGGAGCTGTAGGGAAGATCATATTGCAAGTGGCATCACTCTTTCACTCACAACACGAGCGACTGCAAGGAACTCCGTCGGTAGATCCAGTCGGCTATTGAGCAAGGCCGATTGATCTTGGGCCAAATCGCCATGAAGGTCGGCACCCAGCCCTTCCCGAGTGTGAACATGGTGGAAGGTTATGACCGGTTTGCAAGGCAGAAATTAGATTTCGCACTCAGCATTAACATGATAGGGCTTGCACCATGCCGCCGAACCAAGAATGAAGAGACCGATCCTTGCGATTGGCCCCAAAAAGAAGAACAAATAAGGCATGTCAGGAATCAGTGGCCAGCTTCTTCCGATCTCCATAAGAAGTACGAGTACCAGTACTAGCAGCATCTCCAGCGTGAGTCAGAGGAGGAAGAGTATGAATGCCGTACTGGAAAAAGTTTGAAGAAGCGGGAAGACACGCGTGATCATTAGCATTGCCCGTTCTTCAAGTATTGTTGGGATTCCAGCATGAGCCGATTACCTACTACCTAGGATTGCCCGGATTGTGGATCCCGGAAGCGAGATGAAGAGGGGGTCTCAGTTTTCCGGCATTTAGGACCTGTGCCGTCCCATCAAGAACAGATTCAACCGCCACGAAGAAGAGTGGACTTCGAAGAAGAAGAGGATAAGTATCACTATCCGCGCTGGTGCCCTGATGGACTTAACCGTTCCTAGAAACGCAGGGTTCAGCGGTTGTGCAGCCTGGAGGAAGCTGAGGCTAGATATCTTGAGACACTAAGGAAGGCGCGGCCGGATTTGGTGGACAAAGTCCACTACACGTAGAAAAGGGAGTCGCGCCCTCCCAGGAAGGAGTGGCGGCCGAGATCAACAAGTGCCGATGTGAAGACATCAGCTGATACGCATATGGTGTTTGTGCTCCCTGCGGAGTTCCACGCTCAAGGCTGTGAGGAGTTATCAGTGGCCCAGCTTGACTTGGGGCTGCGGCCAGTAATATTTGAGAAGCCACAAGCAAAGAACTACAAGCATTTGAAGGCTTTATATCTTAAGGGTTACATAAACGGCCAGCCTGTCAACAAGATGTTGGTCGATACAGGAGCGGCAATTAACATAATACCGTATTCAGTGTTGCGTCGGTTGGGGCGGTCCGCTGGAGATCTGATCAAAACCAACATCACGCTAAGCGACTTCAATGGCCAAACTTCAGAGGCACAAGGCGTCCTTAGTGTGGATCTGACCGTTGGAAACAAGACTGTCCCGACCTCTTTCTTCATCGTCAACAGCAAGAGCACATATAATGTCTTACTTGGCAGGGATTGGATCCATCCCAACTGCTGCATCCCTTCCACAATGCATCAATGTCTAATTCAGTGGGATGGAGATGAGGTAGAGGTGGTTCATGCAGATGACTCGATCGAGATCTCACATGCTGCCATGAGCATCTGGGACGCGGAAGACCAAGAGCCGATCACGGGGATCAGTTTAGAAGGCTGCGACCGCATTGAGGCTACAAAAAAGGGGTGAGGCTAGTCTTATCCAGTGGCCTTATGGCGTAGATGAGTCACAAAGAACGAGCTGCTCTGACGCACTTGGTAAGGCCGATCCTCGCGATCGGCCCCAAAAAATAAAATGTAAACCTTTGATGTCAAGTGTTTTACATGATCATAGCAATTACAAGGAGGCCTGCTTTAGCAGCTGGCTATACTTCTATTGTAAAGTTTCAAAGAACAATAAAGGATATAAAGCGGTCGATCTCAACGATTGGCCATAATTCTTTTTATTATCTTCTTTGTCCATCTGTAGTGTTGATTTAATAGATGATGGAAAATTAGGATACGGGTTTACATCAGCTGACGAGCTTGAAGAAGTGGATATTGGTCTAGGGGATAGGCCACGACCAACATTTGTCAGCAAAAGTTACGCTCGTGTTTACGAGACCCGATGATAGCTTTGCTAAAGGAGTATGCAGATTACTTCATCTGGGATTATACGGAGATGCCTGGGTTGGATAGGAGTATAGTCGAGCATCGGCTCCCTCTCAAGAATGGATTTCGGCCGTTTCAGCAGCGAGCGCGACAAATGAAGGCTTAAGTGTGACATTCAGGTACTTAGGATTAAAATACACTAGATTCTAGTATAAAGTGTGTATGTTTGATGTTATGTATGTGTGCTAAAACTTTAATGCAAAGGCAAAAGGATCTTTTAGTAATTTTGGAAAATTTAGGTCCCTAGGTGCAAAATGAATGAGAATGGAAGGTAAAATCAAAACATATGAAGGTTGTTTTGTAAAAAGGTAAGAACTTACTTTTAAACCACAAATAGAGGTGAAACTACCCCAAAGGATTCAAGTGGAGTGTAGATTTTAAATAGGTTTTCTCTGAAGTTTAAAATTTTGCCAAGTTTTAAGTGAAATTCAAATCCTTAACTCTTTTGAAACTGAACCCTAAAGCAAAGTTGTAGGTCTTCCTGAGCTCTACACTTTTGCTTTTGGGCACATTTTCATTTGAGGTATGGTTTGAAAGTTAACTAAGCTTTACAGTGGAGTCCCTGCACTTTTGGGAAATTGCAGCTAGGTCCCCATTCATCTACCTCCAGTCCCCCTCTCTCTGTTTTTCTCTCTGCCCGATCCCGCCGCCCTCGCCGGCCATGCGCCGAGCTCCTGCTGCCCCGCGCCGCCTTCCTTCGCTCCACGTGCCGCCTCAGCACCCCGCCCGCCGCTTCCCGGACCGCGCTGGCCCTCTCCGCGATCCTCCACGTCGCGCCGCTGTCGCCCCGAGCTGCCACGCCCGCCGCCGGCTTGACAGCAGTAGCTCTCGCTCACTGTGCCCTCTCCTCGACTTGAAGTACATCCTTGAGCTCCTAGTGCACTCTCTCTTGCGTTCACGCACCCACATTTGCACAGTCCTTCTTCGTCCCGAGCGCGCCGCCCCGCCGGAGCTCCGCCGTAGCTCCTGCTCGTCATCGACAGCCGCCTCCACCGCTTCCCACCTCGATCCAGTGCTCTACAAGCACCCCCGCCACCCACTGATGCTCCCCAGCCTGCCCAATTTCGCTCTCTTGCACCAGAACGACCGGACCACTACGCCAGTGAGCTCGAGCTTCCGCCACGGCTTGGCCTCGCCGTCATCCCGCCGCTCCGTCGCCTCTCAGCCCCGGACAAGCACACCATCAGCACCACATCATCATGTGGAAGCTGTCTAGCCATTTTCCCACCGCTCTCCTGCCCTCCGGCCACCGGAACACCGCCGCTGTTCCTCGGAGCATCGCTGCCCACCCCTGTTCGCCGTCGATACGCCGCTGCAGCCCCTCTCTTCCCCAACACCAGCCACCCCCGTGACCGCCGTGAGCTCCTGAACCTTTCCCCTCACTTCCCCCTCGCCGCCGGTCAGCCCCCTCGCCAGAATTTGGACGCCACCGATCGGCATCCCTGTGTAGCCTAGTCAAGTATCCAATTGCAAGAATTTGAATCTTTCCAAGGGCCTTTCTGTAGGAAATCAGTACCCACCCTCTAATTCAAATTAGCCAACTTGTAAAATTCATAGGAATTGGTAGAAAAATCCAAAAATTACCAAACCAGTTTTGCTGTGTTCCAGAAGTTTAGCTCTACAACTGTTGTTACTAAAGTGCAGTATGAAACAAAATATTTTTAGAGTTATTTTAAAGATTAGCAAAAGGGTGTCTTGAATATAACTTATGCATATTAGCTCTATTGTTTGTGAATTTTGGTGAGTAGCCTGTTTATGGTATGAGTGAGCTTGTGTAAACATTTCACCTCCAGTAAAGAACCCTAGCTTGAATTAATTTAAACTTATGCAAATCAAGCTTGAAATAGTTTAAATTTATTCAAGCATGTTACTAAGGTTTTCATACTTAGATCTTTTTACCATGTGATGTTCTGCAATAAAGTAGTTCATAGTAAATCTTTTAAAAATTTATAACACTGTTTTGCTTAAGATTTGAATTTAAACTTGACATTTGAATTAAATTAAAATGCTTTAGTGTTTATTATCAAAAAATTGTGAAAAATTCATAGTAAGCTCCTCTGCTAGAAGAAAACTTATCCACAAAAATTCAAGACCATAGCCTTTGTGGATTTCAAAATAAAAATCAAACTTGTTAACCTAATTCAATTAATTCAATCAATTGAATTAAGATATCAATAGTAGATTTATATTTAAATCTCTTGCTTTATGAAATTGTATGTATCAATTTGTTAGATTGCAACTTTATCGTGAAGTAAAATTCTTAACTCAAGAACCATCTAATTTGAATCATTGCATATCATATAGAGTCAGCGACACTTGACGACAGAGACTACGAACTAGTCCCGAAAAATGAGCAAGGGTTTTCTGAAGACCCGGTGAACATCATCGAGAATTTAACTGAAGCCCCGAACCAAAGTTCGGAAGTCTTTGACATCACTGGCCCTAGCCCTGCTCAAGAAGGCAAGCCCCGATGCATAACCCAGTACTTTAAATTACTACACTTATACAGTTTTATACTTATATATCTATATTATGCATTAAGTCTAGGAGTTGAAATGGAACCCTAGATGCATGAATCCTAGTAACCTATGTATTGAGCCTGAGTCCATATCGAGTAGATGCTCTGCTAATAGGACCGGTAGAAGTCGAGTGATTTCCTATCACTCGCGTAATATAGGAGTTGAATGTTTATGATTCTGCAATCACTATAAGGATGATGGACGGGGTCTTCTGCTATATCATGACTTGGAAGGTTACCCCGTCTGTGTTGATAAAAGTTGATAAGGTCGCAGTGTGTGGTAGTTGTGGTTAAGCGTTTGAAAGTACTAGCCACATGCCATGAAATATGGAAAGCGGTAAGCCTAGTAACCAATCGGCCCGAGGAGTGTACATACCTCCCACCACTCGTATTTTGGTTTTTTCACACGCACCGACGTGCGGGAGTATGTTCCGCGCAGCGGACAGGAGTACGGTCATGTAGTCGCGCTACAGACGTATGTCCTGCACATTGGATGTGCGTATGGTCCTACAGTCGCTTGCGGTGGCCCTGATCCACGAGTCGGAATGAAAGGCAAATGGTTGCTTCGGAATGATCTTTGTTGTGATTTAGGTTTACCCTTGCAAGGTTATGAAACTTGATTCGGAATCGTCCATTTCTCACGGAGATTGAGACTGCTTATTCCTTCTACCACATAGAGTAAGAACAGTAACTCTTGTTGGAATAATCTTGATGGATGCTAATCTCTACCTTGCTTGTCTAGAAAAGGTGCTTACCTAGAATGGTTAATGCAACTAGAAGCTGAAAACTAAAACATGAAAGTTAGATCATACTCTTTATTTGTTTTCAGCTGAAATTAAACCCAGAACCAATACAAGCCATCATAAGTCTAGTTACATGGCTAAGTATACCATGACACGGGTAAGTCTTGCTGAGTATTAGCATACTCAGCCTTGCTAGTCTATTTTTCAGGTATGACCAGTGTGAACCCAATGGATAGTCCAGCCTGGCCATTTTCGGTTCCGTTTGGCTGGTCCGTGGAGTGGGATCCGTCCCCGACCAGCAATGACCCTCCAGAATGACACCAGGTTTTGGGCTGAACGTGGTGTCAACTCTCTCGACGTGTGTAGTCGCGCGTAAATTTTCTTCCGCTGTTACTCTAGCACAAGCTTGTATAGCTTGTTGTTTTAAAACAATGTCTGTATAAGTTACTTTAGGTTTCCAAACAGTTTGTAATAATATTTAATTATCCTGTGGACTAAAAGTTTATGATCTGTTGTATGATTGTAAACTCGCCTTCGTGCGAGGTAAACCTAATTCGATCCTGTTGAACCATGGTTGTATTGGGCGGTGACCCGACAGACCAATGAGTTGTTCCATTTGAAGTGCGTTGAGTTAGTATCGACTATATAGCAATGACCAGTGCACTTGAGCCGGAATAATTCAGGCTGTTCTGCCACAGCTGGTATCGGAGCTGTAGGTTTACTCTTACAACTGCAGCAGTTCCTAAAAATATTTTCAGGATAAAATTTGGCTTAACAGAAGAGTTTACAAATCGCGTTGGATTCACTAAGGATGGTGATTAGATCGTAAAGCCCTAGGGAATTATATGGGAATTATGAGGTGGCTACTAGCATGTATGTGTATAGTTCAGCTCTAACTTGCAGCATTACTTTCTGTCAAAACTTAATTTCAAGCATAACCAACCCTAGATATCTAGTTGTATTGTTTTGTTCCTCAACGTTGAGACAAGAAGGTAAGAAGGTAAGGATCCTCAGCCAACTGAGGGAGATTGGCCTTCCCGTCGGTGATGCGAACCGAACGTTGTTTCTCAAGCAGTGGCTTACTTGAGATTCTGCTAATATATCAACGATTAGTTGATCATATTGGGAGTATATGGTTCGGCAAAGGGTATGGTGATCGCTGTTCATACCCCCATTTTATACGATACCCCCGTGAATACGTTGCAGATGTAACGTATGCTAACGTCATCCGTACGAAGAAAATTGTACGGATACTATTTCTATAGTGAATATTACTTTTTGGGAACGCTTTCATGTCACAACATGAAAGGTTCATGTTATATACCTATGGTTTTCTGCAGGTACATTAACCACGATTAAGAGGTTAAGATGGATAGGACTTATCGACTAGTTATTAGAGAGAGACGTATGTATCATGCCACCAAAATTAACCACGTAAGTCAAAAGATATTTGGCAATTGTTTTGGTTGTGAGGTCGAATAGTGCGTGCATGCATAGTCCATTATTAAACAAAATGAATGCTTTGAATGTGTTGTTCTTTTAAGGACGTATAGAGTGTTGTCTATTTTTAGTGTGGTTTCACTAGGATTCTTATGGTAGTCTTAGTTGGGTTTTCAGCATCCTTCAAATTTTACCATCTGAATTTTTATTTCGGATGGCAGCTCCTTCAAACATCTTTTGGGATCATGCAGGGCATCTCCATACCAATGCCTTGCACTGGGAGGGTTTTCCCGTCTCTTATGGGAATCACTTAGGCTATTCTTCTATACCGAGCCCCCACAGTATGATAGAGTGGAATATAGGGAGGAAGGTGATCCTCGATGCAGAGTCAAGATGACCATTCCTTAGCATCCTTTTCGTTCTCACTGGCAGCCCATTGAAGTCAATGTGGTTGGCTATCATCTCGTCGACACCATCGAGACCGCGGCTCTTGATGCCATCCACATTTTCTGGAACCAGCATCCCATGGAAGTTGCCGGGCATCCTATCAGCCTATTCTCTGCAATAGATTCCAGTGATCCCGAGTGGAATTTCCGGATAGCTCATTATGGCCACATGCTAGGAGATTTAGCTGAAGAGACGCTTCGTGGTACTATCAGGTTCATGAATGTTCAGCACCACTATCAGATCTTGCTGCGCTGCTGTATGAGTCAGTTGACCAGTATAGCTCCAGGTCACTACAGAAATGCTGATTGACAGGTCACTCAGATAGAAGAACTTCAAGCCTTGGTCAAGGAGAAGGAAGAAATTATCGCAGAGCGAGATGAGACCATTATCCACCGGGAGGATCAGATCAATGAGAGTGATGCCATAATCACTCAACGTGACACAATTATCGAGTTCCTCCAGGAGCAAGTCCACGACCTTATCCTTGAGATTGACGACGCCCACGCTCACATCGACGAACTTCAGCAACAGCCAGCACCTCCTACTATACCTGAAGCACCTGAAGGCGAAGAAGAAGAACCCGAGGAGATTGAGGGAGTTTCTGATCTCGACTCCAAACATGGAAACCCAGAGCCTAACCCTCAGCCAAATCACTCCTCTTCTGGCAGCCAGTCCTCCGTAGGCGACCTCGACGATTTCTAGGCTATTCAAATCGTCGATCTTTCAGATGTAATTAGTGTAGAATGTTGTGACATAGGTAGTGAATAGTCTACCTAGACCCAGGGCCATTTGCTGTAACATAGATGGCCTGTGTACGTATGGCTTGACCCGTAGCAATCGAACCACCCTGATGTAATATATAAAGGACTACCAGTGTCTACTCTATAATCTAAGCCTTGTGTTCCGTTGTCTGGTTTCAACACCTTCGCACCTTGAATGAGTTGGTTAAACAGAATATGTAAATTACATATCTGTTTGGCAGTGGTATACCTTCTGAAAATAGGAGTAGGAATATGTTGTTGATAATGGAAAACTCCTTTGTTTCAGATGGTTGGAGCTACACGTGGAACCCCGGAAGGTTTCCGGATAGACCAAGCTAGCGGCTCCCAACAACCGCCACCAGCCCCGCCAAATCTAGCGGAAGTCATGGCACGACAGACGGAACTTCTTAACCAGCTGGTAGAGGCCTAGATGAACCAGTCTCATCACACGTCCCGAGGCCGTGATGAACATCCATCGGCTGGTTACCAAGACTTTCTCAGCACTCAGCCCCCACTGTTCCATAAAGCAGACGAGCCCCTTGATGCTGACGCATGGCTCCGCACTATAGAG
This sequence comes from Panicum hallii, assembly GCF_002211085.1. Taxonomy (NCBI): domain Eukaryota; kingdom Viridiplantae; phylum Streptophyta; class Magnoliopsida; order Poales; family Poaceae; genus Panicum; species Panicum hallii. The sequence goes on along the minus strand of NW_020356263.1, from coordinate 50,899 downwards.
TCCAAGTTCACATTATTGTCTGCACCATGTTCAGACACGAACAAGGCACTCTTCGCGGCTCAACAACTTCGCGGCACCGCCCGCATATGGTGGGACCATTATTACGCCATGCAACCGGCTGGTCATGTTGTCACATGGGACGAATTCCGGACCACTTTCAGAGCGCACCACATTCCAGAAGGACTCATCGAATGAAAGCTCAATGAATTCCTAACCTTGACCCAGGGAACCCGCACAGTCATGCAATATGCCCAAGTCTTCAATCACCTGTGCCAGTATGCGGGTTATCATGCGGACACTGATGCCCGAAAGCGAGATCGCTTCCATCGAGGCCTAAACACAAAGCTTAAGGAACGGCTGAATTTCGTAAGGGCCGACAACTTCAACAAATTGGTCAATATGGCCATTACCCAAGAGGATTGCATCTCAGCCCACCGGGCAGAAAAGAAACGGAAGACACCCACTGGACCCTTGAACGTGCAGCAGCCAAGGTATCAGTTGGTCCAAAACACTGCTACCAGAGTCCCATTCCAAAACAATCTACTAGGCAAATGGGTAGCCAGGCCTCCTCAGCAGCCTCAATTAAATCGACCACCGACGCCACAACCCCAGTAGCAACAGCAGCAAGGCCCCAGGCCGAGCTTTCCGCTATCCAATCAAGGAAACAACAATAATCGTTGTTTCAACTGTGGCAGCCCGTCCCATTTCATTAAGGATTGCCCCCAACCCAGAAGATCTTTCCAAGGTCAAACATCAAACCCGAACAACAAGGGCAAGGGCAAGAAGAAGATGGTACAAGTCCGCCAGGAGAGGGTGAACTTCACAACTCTCTCTGAACTCCCCGAGGGTGCACCAATAATGATGGGTACTTTCTCTATAAACCATCAACTCGTGATTATACTTTTCAATTCTGGTGCAACCCATAGTTTTATCAACTCAAAGTGTGGAACAAAAGTAGGTCTGGATTTATATCCTACTAATGGAGCCTATATGATAACAACTCCTGGCGGTAAAATTTCATCAAATCAAATCTATAGAAAGGTGCCAATTCAGTTGGGTAGCAATCCGACAAAAACAGTCTTACTAATATTGGACCTAGAAGGAATGGATGTCCTCCTAGGCATGGATTGGATGACTAGGCACCGAGTGTCATTAGATATCTCTTCCCGAGCCGTGGAGATAGATTCACTCGATCATGAACCTACTATTCTCTATCTTCCACAACGGGAGTGCAACAACTCTTGTGCCTATGCTATAGAAGGGATTAAGTTAAAGGACATTCCTATTGTTTGCGAATACCCAGATATTTTTCTAGATGATTTACCTGGAATGCCCCCAGATCGAGATATTGAATTTGTCATAGAACTATAACCCGGCACAGCCCCCATATCTAAAAGGCCTTATCGTATGCCACCCAATGAGCTGGTAGAGTTAAAAATCCAACTCCAAGACCTCCTTGATAAGGGTTACATTCGTCTAGGTGCTTCACCATGGGGTTGTCCAGCCCTATTCGTGAAGAAAAAAGGACAATAGCTTAAGGCTATGTGTAGATTATCGTCCTCTCAATGCGATAACCATCAAAAACAAATATCCCCTGCCCCGCATTGACATTCTGTTTGATCAATTAGCCGGAGCTAAAGTATTCTCTAAGATTGACCTCCGTTCCGGATATCATCAAATCAAGATTAGGCCAAGTGACATTCCAAAAATAGCCTTTTCCACCAGATATAGACTCTATGAATATCTGGTAATGTCGTTTGGTCTTACCAATGCCCCAGCGTACTTCATGTATCTCATGAACTCTGTCTTCATGCAAGAACTCGACAAATTCGTTGTGGTCTTCATTGATGACATTCTGATTTATTCCAAAAATCTGGAAGATCATGCGAACCATCTCCATATTGTTCTTCAGAGATTAAGAGACCACCACTTGTACGCCAAATTCTCCAAATGCGAGTTTTCGCTCAATACCGTTAAATTTCTGGGTCACACTATCTACAGTGATGGTATATCCATTGATCCCAGTAAAGTTCAAGAAGTATTAGACTGGAAACCTCCTACATCAGTCCATCAGATCCGCAGTTTTCTTGGGCTAGCTGGCTATTATCGTCGTTTCATTCCTGACTTTTCAAGAGCCAAACCTATGACCGAACTGCTAAAGAAAGGAGTTAAGTTTTTCTGGGATCAGAAATGTCAAGATGCATTCCACACCCTCAGAGCACATCTTACTACTACCCCAGTTCTGGCTCAACCCGATGTTTCAAAATCTTTTGACATCTATTGTGATGCTTCGGGAATCAGACTTGGTTGTGTGCTTATGCAAGACAACCGAGTGATTGCTTATGCATCACGAGCACTCAGGACTCATGAACAGAACTATCCTACTCATGATCTTGAACTCGCAGCTGTCATCCATGCACTTAAAATTTGGAGACATCATCTGATGGGTACAAAGTGCCATATCTATACTGGCCATAAAAGTCTCAAGTACATCTTCACACAAGCAGATTTAAATATGAGGCAAAGACGCTGGCTAGAGCTTATCAAGGATTATGATCTAGAAGTACACTATCATCCAGGCAAGGCTAATGTCGTTGCGGATGCACTTAGCCGCAAGGCACATTGCTCTTGCTTATCGGTAAAGACTTTCAATGAGACTCTTTGTTGGGAGATGAGGAAGCTTAATCTTGAGATCATTCCTCAAGGTAGCTTGAACCATCTCTCAGTTGAAACTACGCTTAGGGATAACATCATCCTGGCAAAACAGCATGACAAAGGGGTCAGAATCATTAAGCAAAAGTTAGCACAAGGAGAAGGAAAGTACAAGTGCTTCCGAGTAGATCACGAAGGGATTCTATGGTTCAACGAGCGTATCGTTGTACCTAAAGACCATAAGCTTCGTAAGCAAATATTGGACGAGGCCCATCTGTCCAAATTCTCTATGCACCCTGGCAGTACCAAGATGTACCAAGATTTAAAACAGAACTTTTGGTGGACTCGTATGAAACGAGAAATTGCAAAGTATGTATCAGAGTGTGATATTTGCCAAAGAGTTAAAGCCAGTCATCTCAAAACCGCTGGTATTCTTCAACCTTTACCCATTCCCTCTTGGAAGTGGGAGGATATCAGCATGGACTTCATCGTTGGCTAGCCCAACACCTCCCAAAGGCATGACTCTATTTGGGTAATCATTGATTGACTAACCAAGACCGCCCATTTCCTTCCCGTGCATACTACTTACAACGCCAAAAGGTATGCTGAGATCTATTTAGATCAAATCGTTCATCTCCATGGAGTGCCCAAGATGATCATTTCTAATCGTGGAGCACAATTTATCACTCGGTTCTGGGAGCAACTTCAATATGCTCTTGGAACTAAGCTAATCCGAAGCTCCGCATATCATCCTCAGACAGACGGGCAAACGGAAAGGATAAATTAGATTCTAGAAGATATGCTTAGAGCCTGTGTACTTCAGTATGACCAGAATTGGGATAAATGCTTGTCGCTGGCAGAATTTTTCTACAACAATAGTTATCAGACAAGTCTCAAGATGGCCCCATTCGAAGCATTATACGGTCGTCGATGCCGAACTCCTTTGAGTTGGTCACAAATCGGCGAGCGTAAGATCTTTGGATCCGACTTTGTCACGGAAGCAGAAGAAAAGGTGAAGACTATTCAAAATAATCTAAAAGCAGCTCAATCTCGATAGAAAAGCTACGCTGACATACGAAGGAGACCATTACAGTTCCAGATCGAAGACTTCATATATCTTCGAGTATCTCCCACTCGAGGTATTCAACGGTTCGGAGTAAAAGGAAAACTAGCTCCTCGATACATTGGACCCTTTAAAGTCATCGAAAATTGTGAACCCGTAGCTTATCATCTTCAACTTCCTCCTCAACTAGCGGCCATTCATGATATCTTCCATGTATCTCAACTTCGGAAGTGCGTCAAAATTCCTACCGAGATCATCGATCCCCAAGCCATTGAAATCGAATCGGATCTAACCTATACCGAACATCCGATCAGAGTGCTAGACACCAAAGAGAGAAATACTAGAAGAGAGACCATCAAGATGATCAAAATTCAGTGGGGTCATCATACTGAAGAAGAAGCGACTTGGGAAACCGAGTCATATCTTCAGCGAAACTTTCCAGACTTCCTTCAAGCCAACTCCCAAATCTGATCGTCCAATTCCATTCTATTCCGGAATCTCAGGATGAGATTCTTTTTAGGGGGAAAGGCTGTGACATTCAGGTACTTAGGATTAAAATACACTAGATTGTAGTATAAAGTGTGTATGTTTGATGTTATGTATGTGTGCTAAAACTTTAATGCAAAGGCAAAAGGATCTTTTAGTAATTTTGGAAAATTTAGGTCCCTAGGTGCAAAATGAGTGAGAATGGGAGGTAAAATCAAAACATATGAAGGTTGTTTTGCAAAAAGGTAAGAACTTACTTTTAAACCACAAATAGAGGTGAAACTACCCCAAAGGATTCAAGTGGAGTGTAGATTTTAAATAGGTTTTCTCTGAAGTTTAAAATTTTGCCAAGTTTTAAGTGAAATTCAAATCCTTAACTCTTTTGAAACTAAACCCTAAAGCAAAGTTGTAGGTCTTGCTGAGCTCTACACTTTTTCTTTTGGGCACATTTTCATTTGAGCTATGGTTTGAAAGTTAACTAGGCTTTACAGTGGAGTCCCTGCACTTTTGGGAAATTGCAGCTAGGTCCCCCTTCATCTACATCCAGTCCCCCTCTCTCTGTTTTTCTCTCTGCCCGATCCCGCCGCCCTCGCCATCCATGTGCTGAGCTCCTGCTGCCCCGCGCCGCCTTCCTTCGCGCCACGTGCTGCCTCAGCACCCCGGCCGCCGCTTCCCGGCCCGCGCTGGCCCTCTCCGCGCTCCTCCACGTCGCGCCGCCGTCGCCCCGAGCTGCCACGCCCGCCGCCGGCTTGACAGCAGCAGCTCTCGCTTGCTGTGCCCTCTCCTCAACTTGAAGTACATCTTGAGCTCCCAGTGCACTCTCTCTTGCGTTGACGCACCCACATTTGCACTGTCCTTCTTCTTCCTGAGCGCGCCGCCCCGCCGGAGCTCCGCCGTAGCTCCTGCTCGTCGTCAACAGCTGCCTCCACCGCTTCCCACCCTCGATCTAGTGCTCTACAAGCACCCCCGCCACCCACTGATGCTCCCCAGCCTGCCCAATTTTGCTCTCTTGCACCAGAATGACCGGACCACTACGCCAGTGAGCTCGAGCTTCCACCGCCGCTCGGCCTCGCTGTTGTCCCGCCGCTCCGTCGCCTCTCAGCCCCGGACAAGCATACCATCAGCACCACATCATCATATGGAAGCTGTCTAGCCATTTTCCCGCCGCTCTCCTGCCCTCCAACCACCGGAACGCCACCGTCGTTCCTCGGAGCACCGCCGCCGCCCCTGTTCGCCGTCGATACGCCGCCACAGCCCCTCTCTTCCCCAACACCGGCTACCCCTGTGACCGCCGTGAGCTCCTGAACCTTTCCCCTTACTTCCCCCTTGCCGCCGGTGAGCCCCCTCACCTGAATTTGGACGCCACCGATCGGCATCCCTGTGTAGCCCGGCCAAGGACCCAATTGCAAGGATTTGAATCTTTCCAGGGGCCTTTCTGTAGGAAATCAGTACCCCCCCTCTAATTCAAATCAGCCAACTTGTAAAATTCATAGGAATTGGTAGAAAAATCCAAAAATAACCAAACTGGTATTGTTGTGTTTCAGAAGTTTAGCTCTACAACTTTTGTTACTAAAGTGCAGTATGAAACAAAATATTTTTAGAGTTATTTTAAAGATTAGCAAAAGGGTATCTTGAGTATAACTTATGCATATTAGCTCTATTGTTTGTGAATTTTGGTGAGTAGCCTGTTTAGGGTATGAGTGAGCTTGTGTAAAAATTTCACCGACAGTAATGAACCCTAGCTTGAATTAATTTAAACTTATGCAAATCAAGCTTGAAATGGTTTAAATTTATTCAAGCATGTTACTAAGGTATTCATACTTAGATCTTTTTACCATGTGATGTTCTGCAATAAAGTAGTTCATAGTAAATCTTTCAAAAATTTATAACACTGTTTTGCTTAAGTTTTGAATTTAAACTTGACATTTGAATTAAATTCAAATCCTTTAGTGTTTATTATCAGAAAATTATGAAAAATTCATAGTAGATTTATGGCCAGTCTTATCCATAAAAATTCAAGGCCATAGCCTTTGTGGATTTCAAAATAAAAATCAAACTTGTTAGCCTTTGTAGATTTATATTTAATCTCTTGCTTTATGAAATTGTATGTGTCAATTTGTTAGATTGCAACTTTATCGTGAAGTAAAATTCTTAACTCAAGAACCATCTAATTTGAATCATTGCATATCATATAGAGTCAGCGATACTTGACGACGGAGACTACGAACTAGTCTCGGAAAACGAGCAAGGGTTTTCTGAAGACCCGGTGAATGTCGTCGAGAATTTAACTGAAGCCCCGAACAAAAGTTCGGAAGTCTTTGACATCACTGACCCCAGCCCCGCTCAAGAAGGCAAGCCCCGATGCATAACCCAGTACTTTAAATTACTACACTTATACAGTTTTATACTTATATATCTATATTATGCATTAAGTCTAGGAGTTGAAATGGAACCCTAGATGCATGAATCCTAGTAACCTATGTATTGAGCCTGAGTCCATATCGAATAGATGCTCTACTAATAGGACCAGCAGAAGTCGAGTCATTTCCTATCACTCGCGCGATATAGGAGTTGAATGTTTACGATTCTGCAATCACTATAAGGATGATGGACGGGGTCTTCTGCTATATCATGACCGGTGTGAACCCAACAGATAGTCTAGCCTGGCCATTTTCTGTTCCGTTTGGCTGGTCCGTGGAGTGGGATCCATCCCCGACCGGCAATGACCCTCCTGAATGACACCAGGTTTCGGGCTGAACGTGGTGTCAACTCTCGCGACGTGTGTAGTTGCGCGTAAATTTTCTTCCGCTGTTACTCTGGCACAAGCTTGTATAGCTTGTTGTTTCAAAACAATGTTTGTATAAGTTACTTTAAGTTTCAAAACAGTTTGTAATAATGTTTAATTATCCTGTGGACTAAAAGTTTATGATCTGTTGTATGATTGTAAACTCGCCTTCGTGCGAGGTAAACCTACTTCGATCCTGTTGAACCGTGGTTGTATCGGGTGGTGACCCGACAGACCAATGAGTTGTTCCGTTTGAAGTGCGTTGAGTTAGTATCAACTGTATAGCAATGACCAGTGCACTTGAGCTGGAATAATTCAGACGGTTCTGCCACATGAAGTCCTGGTGGAGGTTAAGAAGGAAGTGGAGAAAATGCTAGAAGCAGGATATCAGGCCTTGCAGGTATGCCGAGTGGATTTCAAGTGTCGTACCTGTGCAAAAGAAGGATGGCCGATGGCGAGTCTATGTGGACTTCAGAGACCTCAACAGGGCTACTCCAAAGGATGAATACCTGATGCCTGTCGGGGAGACGTTGATTAACGCAGCTGCTGGTCATAAGATCTTGAGTTTCATGGATGGCAATGCCGGTTTATAACCAGATCTTCAGGGCTTCGGAGGATGTAAACAAGACCGCATTCAGAGTACCTGGGGTAGTAGGACTGTTCGAATATATAGTTATGACTTTCGGGGGTTGAAGAATGCTGGCGCTACGTATCAGCTTGCCATGAATTACATTTTCCACGATTTGATCGGCAAGCTGGTGGAAATTTATATTGACGACGTCGTGGTGAAGTCTGCGTCGGTCGAAGGGCACTTGGGGGACTTAGGGCAAGTTCTGGAATGAACTAGAAGGTTCAGGCTTAGGATGAATCCGAAGAAATGCGCTTTCGGCGTATCGGCCGGTCAATTTCTGGATTTCTTGGTTCATGAAAGAGGAATCGAGATCGGCCTAAAAAGTCAAGAAGCTGTGCGAACAATGGTGCTGCCTACTATGAAGAGGGAGCTCCTTGGTACGATCAAGTTTGTCAGAAGGTTTATTTCCAATCTCTCCAGGCTGATTGTGCCTTTTATGGAGTTAGTGAAAATCAAAGCCAATGAAGAGTTTTGCTGGGGGGTAGAGTAGCAACGGGCATTTGAAGAGATCAAAGAGTATCTATCAAAACCACCTGTGCTTGTTCCACCCCAACAAGATAGACCATTATCCGTGTATCTATCAGTAGGTGACACCTCCATCGCTTCAGTAGTAATACAAGTGCATGACGACAAAGAAAGGGTGTGTTCTACCTCAGCAGAAGGATGCTAGATGCGGAGACATGCTACCCTGATATTGAAAAATTATGCCTTTGTTTGTTCTTTACATGCACAAAGCTTCGTCATATCCTGCTATTAGCCGAGATAATTGTCATCTGCAAATCGGATGTCATAAAACACATGCTATCGGCTCCTGTGTTGAAAGGCCGTCTTGGAAAATGGATGTTTGCATTGTCAGAGTTTGATATCCGATACCAACCCGCAAAGGCGGTCAAAAGGCAAGCGTTGGTGGATCTCATCGCAGAAAGGATCAATACTGACATAGCAGCACTTTCCATACGCGCATGGGCCATGTACTTTGACGGATCGGTTTGTGGAGATGGATGTGGCATAGGTATCCTGCTTGTGTCGCCTCGGGGGCAACGTATTCTTTCAATCAGATTACCTACCGCTTGCACCAATAATCTTGCAGAATATGAAGCAGTGCGAAAAGGTATGGAGTTGCTTCTTGAGGCCGGAGCTGAAGCACTGGAAATTTTTTGGGATTCAAAATTGGTGATCTCTCAGCTCACAGAGGAATATAGGTGTGAGAGCGAGTCGCTCTTCCCGTTATGGGTGCAATGTCAAGAGCTGATGGCCCAATTTAGGTACATAAATTTCTATTGGATACCTAGGACTCTGTAACACCCTAAATTTCAAACTAGAAGTTTAAAATAAACTTGGTTAGTTGATATTTAGAATTCACAATATTTAATTTAAATCCTTTTGAATTTAGAATGGTTATAGTGAATTAAAAGTATTTTTATTTATCTATAAAAAGAAATATAAGGGAAAAATAGTATATGTGCATTTCATGCCCTTGCATTGTTTCATTGGTTGTGGTTCATTTGGATTTAAATTTGAATTCAAAGTTCAAAAGCATTTGAATTTGCAAATTTTACCTTTCTTTCTTCCTCTCTCTTTCTCCCTCGGGCCGGCCCATCTCCCTCTCTTCTTTTCTCTCCCTTCTTCTTCTTTTCCTTCCCCGCACGGCCTGGCCCATGGCTTCTCTCTCCCTCTCCATTTCTCTTTTCCTCCTCCACTGCGCAACCCAGTCTTCTCGCGCGGCCCATTTCTTTTCTCTCCCCTCCTCTTCTTTCTTCTCCCCCCCCCACGCGGCCCACCAGCCGTTCCCCGGCCCACCAGCGCGCGCCCCTCCCTTCCTTCTCTCCCTCTCGTGCTGACAGGCGAGGCCCGCCTGTGAGGTCTTTCGTCCCCTCCTCACACCGGACCCGGACTCGAACCCGAGTCCGGCTCACGCCTCCCCCGCGCCACCTCCGCCGTCTCCGCCTCGGGCCCGCACGCCAATGCTCTCCGCGGCCCCCTTATAAGTGCCGCCCGTACCCTAGGGGTTTTCCCCCAAGCCGCAGCCGCCTCACGCCCCCTAAACCCTAGCATCCGAGCACCCACTCCGCCGCCGCCATTGCCGAGGTCGGGCGCTCGCCGCACCACCATTCCGCCGCTCCCCGTCGTCGAGCAAGCCTTCCCAGAGTACCGCGTGGTGGTGAGGATGCTCGGCCACCCTCCTTTTTCCTCTACCCCACTTCTCCCATGCCCGCTCAATGCGCACCGAAGATCCCCGCCGCCTCTCCCCCTTAACCCCCCAATTGGGTTCCCCTTTGCGCGCACTACCTCCTAGTCGTGATCCGAGCCAAAACCGTGGCTGGGAACGCGTTATCGTGTTTCTCTGGTGAAGTGCCGCCGCGCGCCGCCGTCCAAGCCGCCGCGCGCCGCCGTCCAAGCCGCCGCCGGCGTTGTTCCGCCGCCGCCTGAGCTGTCCTCCGCATCCCCACCGTCGGATCAAGATCCGACGGCCCAGATCCAATTCAACCCGAGTCATTAGATCAGCGTACCGGTCAACCGAGGCGATCTTGCAGTTGAGCCCTTAAGTTTCCCCGGAATCAACCCGCAGTCCACCGAAGTTCAAAAGTATTCGTGAATTGGTCCTTTTTCTTCTATTTAGACCCCTGTAGTTTTCCAAAATAGAACCCACCATCTAGACCTTTCTGTTTGGCAGTCTAACCCCTCTGTCTAGGGTTTATTTACAATCTAGCCCTCGGTTTCTTCTATCAGAGCCCTTTTAGATTTAAAACCATCACAAATACGCCCCTGGAATCCTGTTTTAGCCCTAATTCCTCTGTTTTAACTTCGTTTTCATCGATTCTTGCGCTCACGCGACCCTTACGGCATGAGCAGTAGTTTTATTGCATTATTTTGTTCTATTTATATTGATTGGTGTACTGTTTCTTATTATTTGCACTTGTTTGCTTGTATGTGCTTGCGTACGACGATAGACGATACGCAATTCGAGGGTCCGCAAGAGACAAACTTTGAAGAGTTGCCTGAGCAGCAGTTTGCTAATGAAGGCAACTGGTCCTTGATCATGTCTCAGCCCTATAAATATTACCAATACACCTTTACTTTATACGCATGCATGTGTCTAGAATATGATGGATCCCAAGTTAAGGACATGCCTAGTTTCAATTGAACTTCATTGATTAAACCTGGGTATTTATATTCATGTTGTAGTTACGCTAATTGCTTCTACATAGATTTTGGTGGGATAACCTGGATATCATGATAATGTTTTACTTATATTCTGGAATATTGATTGGTGATAAATGAGATTATTTGAATTAAATGGAACATGGAGAACCACCCAGGAAAATAGTGCAACCACAATACTACATGGCTCTGGTCTTGGCTAATTAATTAGAAACCTTAGCTTGTAAAGGTCTTACCGAAAGGTGTAACACCCTAAGGTAATTTTCTTAAGTTTTAATGAATTTGTTTTGGCTCAAATGGAATTTCCAGGTTTTTCTTTAATTAGTGCGGCATTTAAAGTAATTAAAAACACAAGAAAATAAAATTTATTATAAGAGCAACATGTTTGTGCATTCATGCTGGTGCATTGTTTTATTTGTGTTGGGTTTGAATTCAAATTTATTTGAATTCAAATAGTTGGTTTGAATGTTTGAGTGTAGAAAAGAAAAATGAAAGAAGAAAAGGAAAAAGAAGGAGCAGCCCATTTCCTTCTCTCAGCCCGGCCCATCTCTTTTCCCTCTCCTTCTCCCGCATGGGCCACGGCGGCCCAGCTCCCCTCCCTCCCCCTCGGGCCCCTCTCTCCCTCTCCCTTTCCCTCGCGTGGGCCGCGCCCCGGCCCACTTCCTCCCAGCCCGAGCCGCTCTCCCCTCCCTCCTCCCTCTCTCACTGACTGCTGGCCCCGGCTTGTCAGCGTCTTCTCTTTCCCCTCCCCTTCTTCCTCCCCGGCACAACAGCCTCCGATATCCCCGGCGAGCTTCTTCCCCTAGGCCCGCACGCTGAGGCAGCGCCGCCGCCCTACAAAAGCAACCCCCTAGGCCCCCGAACCCTAACCCTACTCCTGTGTCGCCCGAGGACCTCCAGCGCCGCCGCCCCCTTCCCCTCCACCGCACCACCTCCTCTGCGCCACCGTGGGCGCGCCGTTCCATCGCGCCACGGTCCGCGAGGGCTTGCGCATCAGCACCGCCTCACCACCCCGGAGCTCCAGAGCCCTTCACCCGCGACCTCGGCCCGTTCCTCGGTCCGAATTTTCCCTGGAGCACCGCCGCGGGTAAGTCCACCGCCGCCGAAATTACTCGCCGCTGGTGAGCCCCGCGCCTCCCTGACCCCTCTGCCACCTCCACAGGAGTCCCTGGAGCCGATCCACACCAGCCAAGGTTCCCGGCCACCCCTGCAGCACCTTCCTCCGCGAGAGCCCGACCCCTCCGCCGCCGGTCGTCGTCGCCTTCCTCCCTCCGTCGCAGCCCCGGCCTCCACAGCTCCTCGGTGAGTCGCACTCCCTCTCCCTGGACCTTTTGCACCGGAGGTTGTAGCTCTTAGCCACCCGTAGCGCCCAGAACACGCGCGCCGTCATTGCGCCGCCGCGCCGAGCCGCCCTCGCCGTGGGGATCACTTACCCGAGCCCTAACTCGCCTTCTGGAGCGCCTAGACGGGTCCCCCACGTCGTGCTCGACCTCTAGTACTTGATCTCGTCCAAAACCGAGCCCGGAGCACCAAGTTGGGCCGTCTCCGGCGAAGCGCCACCGCGGGATGCTGGTCTCCGGCGACTTGCACCGCCGCTGGCGCGTCCGCGTAGTCCTGGCCGCCCGATCCGTGTTGGACGCGTAGGATTAGAAGCCGCGTACCCCCCTGCTCCGCCCTGCTGGATCCAGATCCAACGACCCCAAACGGAGCGTACCGGTTCGCGGATCAGATTAGATCCAAGCCGTCGGTTTCAAATCCAGCGGGAGGCATTAGATCCGTGCTAAGGGAGGGTCCGGAGCGTCGGATCGAGATCCGACGGCCGATACGCGTAGATACCCCTTCGCGTAATAGATCTAATCCGAGCCGTTAGATGGCGATCCAAGGGCCCAGAACAGAAGTTAACGGTTCAGCCCGTCGTTTTTGCTAAAGAGTCCCCGGCTTTTCCTATATTCAACCCGCGTTCCACCCTTAGTTCAAAAGTATTTGCAGTCAAGTCCTATTTTATTCGTTTATGTGGCAGAACCAACCTGAATTATACCGGCTCAAGTACGCAAGTCCACTTCCGAGGGCTCCAACGTCCTTCAAACGGTATAATCCCTTGGCCTGTCGGGTAACGTCCCGATAAACCACCGATACACAGGATCAATAAGGTTACCTCACACGAAGGTGAGTCCAGAGATACAGTCACCATCATATTTTACATCGAAGGGAATTACATTACAAGAGTTTCCAAAAGAAGTATGAAGTTTCAAATCTAGAGAAAAGATTACAAACCATTAAAGCTATGGTTTTTAGCAGCGGAAAACATACGCAACGATTACAACACGTCGTTAAGACGGATGTCATGCTAAGCCCAGGCACGACATTACTCGGTATCACCAAAGTTGGTCGGGGACGGATCCCATTCCACGGACCAACCTTCTGGAAGCGCACAGGGCTATGACAGGGAAAGAGTAGGGTCTTCAAAGGCTTTACCTGAAAAATATAAAAACTAGCAAGGCTGAGTATACTAATACTCAGCAAGGCTTACCCGGGATTGGGTATACTTTAGCCCATAACTAGACTCATGAAGGCCTTGTGAGGGTTCTGGGTTTATTTTCAGCTGAAAAGCGACAAAGAGTACGAACTACTTTCAAATTTTAGCTTTCATTTTCTAGTTGAGTATTTATTCTAGATTAGCACCTACACTAAGCAAGCAAGGTAGTGATTATCATCCATCAAGATTATCCATCATTAGTTCCACTTCTTACTCAACGTGGTAAAAGGGATAAGCAATCTCAAGCTTCGTGAGAGGCGGACGATTCGAATCGAATTTAACCTTGCAAGGTAAACCTAACACACACGCTTGGGATTACCGGCAGGGCTTTCCGAAGCAACCGTTTACCTTTCATTCCGACTCGTGGGCAGGCCACCACAAGCGACTTGCAGGACCGTACGCACATCACTCGTGCAGGACATACGTCTGTAGCGCGACTACAAAACCCGTATTCCTGTCTGCCATGCAGAACGTACTCCCACAGGTCGGTGCGTGAAAAGAACCAAATAGATCGAGTGGTGGGAATATACCCACTTGCCGGGCCGATCGGTTACTAGGCTTACCGCTTTACCATATTTCGCGGCATGTGGCTAGTACTGTTCAAACGCTTAGCCACCACTACCATACATTTCGGCCTTACAACTTTTATCAAAACAGACAGGGTAAACTTCCAGGTCATGATACAGCACATGACCCTGTCCGTCATCCTTATAGTGATTGCAGTAATGTAAACAGGCAACTCCTATATCGCGCGAGTGACAGGAAATCACTCGACTTCTACCGGTCCTATTAGCGGAGCAACTATCCGATAAGGACTCGGGAGCATTACATTGGATTCCTAGGATTCATGCATCTAGGGTTTCACTTCAATTCCTAGACTTAATGCAAGATATAATATAATAGACTTAGATTGCAGTGTAAATAAAGTAATGGGATATGTCCGGGGCTTGCCTTTACTGGTGGGTCTGAAGTCAGTAAGTCAACATCTTCCGAACTTTGGTTCGGGGCTTCAGTTAATCCCTTGGTGACGTTCACTTGATCTTCAGGAACATCCTTCGTAGACTCCAGGGAAATCTCGTAGGTACCGTTGCCGAAGTAGTCGTATCTACATGTAATGCAACATTACATTCAAGCGTGCACACAAAACTATTTTATTTCACAACAAAGTTACAATCCAGCACTTATCTAACACACTATTCACATAACAACCAAAAAGATCTGAACTAAATCTAGACAGAGCTTTAGGGGGCAACTAACTAGAATCGGCTACTCGTTGAAGATTACAACAGAGCCGATTGGAAACAACGAGGGTTTAGCTGATTGATGAGTGCGTCGGTTTCCTAGGTGATCGATGAAATCATCGATTACCTTGGCAGAAGGATGATTCCTAAAGTAGTTGTCTTAACTGAGATGTGCTTAGGTGTTATCTAGGTAACTAAGTGTGGTTGCATCGGCTCGACTACGTCAGCACAACTATTGAGTGACGTATAGCCGAATGGAGTGTGGTTAAGGGTATGTGACTGATAAGTATAAAGCCGACCTCTCAGTCGATAAATCGACTGATAGAAGTGTGTGGATAAGAAGATGGGAAAACTAAGGATCGATCGGCTGTGTTTGACCGACATGGAAAAGCAACCAAAATCGGCTTGGGGTCAGTCGATGGTAAGAATCCTAAGATTGTGTGTGTCTCTCTGATACATCAACTCTGTGCAGTCGATGTAGGACAGACAAAAGAATCGTATCGGCAGTAGTCGATACTAGAAAGGTAACAACCGTATCAGCTAACCAGTCGAGGGTATAAGTATCGACTGACAGCTGTTACACAGGAACATCATAGACTTAAGGAAAACGGATGCTTAGCAGCTGAACCAAAAGCTAAGGTTGAAATGCAGCTGCAGAGATGTATAAGCTAAGCAACAGATACACATGAATTGACAAAGATCTTTATAGGAAGAGAATTTTACGGAAACGGCGATCAAGACAAGGATAACATCTTGACGGCAGGAATTTAAGCATTCGCATATCAGGATTAACTAGATGTCACACATTTCTACTTATGACATAAAATTTATAGCTTACTCTTAGCTATAACTCAAGCATACAATATAAAGCACAATAAAACATTCATTCCCTAACATTTGATCTAGACCACACATCAAAGACTTCAACTCAAGATCTTAACATAAAACTTGTAAAGTTTGACTTAGGGTTTCAAACAAAACTGATTTTACATTTTTATGAACTTCCTACGAAAATCTATGAAATATAGAGGTTCATCGATTTGAAATACAGCAACCTTTGGAAATTTTACAAAGAACACCATAGAACTTTCTAAAACATAGCAATCAAGTCCTTGGTTCGGGAAAAACAGATGATAGGAAGTTAACGACGATATTCCGGCAAAGTAGTCGCCGGCATTAGAAAGGTTCAGCAGGTTAGGGCAAACCTTGGTTAAGGAGAAGAACACACGGAAAGTGGAGTCCCGTGGCGATAGGATCGGCGAAGAGTAAAACTCGACGACGACGAGACTTCATGGATGACGAAGAAGCTTGCCGGGGATTGCAGTGGGTAGAGAATGGCCGAAGAAGTAGTCTTCGCGATGACTCGTGGTGATAGTGGTTGAGCGATCCATGAGGGTAGGAACTGCTGAACATCGTGGACCTTTGGGACGAGACGGTCGAGCCGGATTAGTTCGCTATGTTGACTCCTCCACGAACTTCAGGGTTTTCTTGCTCACGGCTAAGCCTCCACTGTTCACGCGTGTGTGCTGCAGAAACACGGCCGGCACACTCGCGTAGCTTCCTGCAGGACTGCCGTGTTTGGTTGCATCGAGGTTCCTCCGAGCTCGTCACGCCTGATTGCCGTCATCGCTCCACAACTTCTCCTTCCGACTTGCCGCGCCATAAGCGCTTCTCCGCCTCCGCTAGGATCGAGGTCTACTCGCACCTGGCCACCTCCAAACTCTCCACGAGTAGTCCGCAGTGCCGCCGGACTTCGCCCGTTGCCTTCTTCTCGACGGCTTCCAGCGTCCATCACGTGCGACCCTCCTGCACACCAACTCGGTCGCGGCCTGAGCTCGCCCAGCGAGAACACCACCACGCGTTGCATGGCGCCACCCTGCACGTCGTCGCTCGGCACGTCGTTGCCCTGCACAGTTATTCCTCTTCTCTTGTTGTCGGACCCGCGCTTGCTCCGGTCTTGCCGAATCGCTTCCGCGCACGCCCGAACCGCGTGCGTTCTTGGCCCGCGTCATGTCTTACTCACACCGCCCGTCTTCTGCTTGCACGCTGCCATGCCAGTCCTCTTCTGCTCGCGCGCTGTCACGCCGCGAGCTTCGCTCCAGCGCCGCCTAGTTTGCGTGCCGCTCACGCATTTGAATCCGCCCTGTGCGCCAACACCAAGCGCTCACGCGTGCCATTGCTTCCTCGGGCCACCTGTTCCACTGCCGCCAATATCTGTGCCCGCTCTGCTCTGCCGCGCACGCGTTCGCCCTGCATTCCAGCGCCTGGGGCCACTCGTGTCCGCGCCGTCCGCTCCCATACGCCGCCGCGTGCACGCTCGCGCCGTACCCGCACAGCGCCTGCGTTCTCGAGTCCATACTTCAACGCCACCCGAACCGCCCCTGCGCCGGCTCGTTCCCGCGCGCCTCCACACCTGCTCGCGTGCCAGGGCCTGTCCGTGCCGTGCGCTTACGCTCAGCGCCTGCACTGCCCGCGCACGCGCCCCACACGTTCCTGCCCAGCTTCATGTCCGCCGCCAGCACCATGCCTGAGCCGTTCCTGCTCCGTTCACCACCGTGCGCCAGCTCGCGAGCCACTGCGCCGCGCCTGCCTCCGCGTGCTGCCGGCCTGCCGCCCGCGCGCTCCACCCTCCTGCGTGCTGCTGCGCCCACCTGGACCGCGCCTAGCGCGTCTGCGCCGAGCCGCGGCTGCCCTGCTCAAGCGCCGCTCGCGCGCACCTGTGCGCCGCCCGGGCTTGCCTGCGCGCCACACCAGCGCCGCTCGGCCCACCTGCTCCCGCCAGCCGCGCCCGCTGCCTCGGGCTCGCCCGCGTGGGGCCGCTGCCGCTGCGCGCCGGCCCGTGCGCCCCGCACCGCCTGCTGCCGCCTGGGTCGCGCGCTGCCCCAGCGCCAGCCCCGCGCCGCGTCCGAGCCGCCGCTGCTCACTCGGGACCGCCGCCCCGCTGCCGCACGGGCCGCAGCTCGCCCGCGCGCACGCCAGCCGAGCCGCGCCGCGCGCTTGTGCCCGCGCCCCTCGTGGCCTGGGGCTGCCAGAACCGGTGGAGGAGGAGAGGGAGAAGGGGAAAAATGGATAAGGAAGAGACTGTGCTGTTCACCAGGAAAGGAAAAGAAGGGCACCAGGAAAGGAAAAGCTGAGAAGGAGAAGTGGGACTCTTCCAAGGACTTATACGTAATTTCTGAAAACTGCAGGGATCTGTTTGTAAAACAAAATTTCTCGATGATTTAAAACCCTAATGAAGAAATGCCCAAAACGAAAGTTGGAGAGTTTTTCAAGCTCTACAACATTGCTTTAGGGCTCAAGTTTAAAAACTCAAAATTTATATTTTTACATGTGAAGTTTTGAACAAAAGTTGGATTTGAATTACTGTTGTCCTAAGAGTGTAATTTTAAAATATTCAGGACCTAAATGCAAGAATTTATGACACGTCATAATGACGGGATAGACTCGTCATAATGGTTGGATAGACATGTCATGATGGCTTGCACTTTTACACTTTAGCCCTGAGTAAACGTGAAAGTTACTTTTGTAAATCAACATTTGCATAAAAGGACTTGTACTTTTATAAAATTACGTAAACACCCTTAATTTTTACCATTTTACCCAAAATTTTTACACAATTCAACACTTGCATTGCTAATGCAACTTTTGGATAAATATATATATATATTTACAAGGGATAAACAAGAAAAGCATATTTACAAAACCATCCTCTACTCATTTTGAAATTACCTTTATCTAGGTACATTTTGCAAAAACAACCCTAAGTTTTTCTGTAATTACAAAAATACCCTTTTATTTGCACTTTAAATTTTCAAAAACTTCACATAAACACACATAAACTTTATACAAACAAACACATATTTCACACTAACAAAATATATGTCTAGTTTACAAACACATGAACTGTCACAGTTTAGACCCCTGAGCTTCCGGGATTTAGTGCCCGCCGTCCAGCCTAGGGTTTTTAGCCAGCTAGACCCTGTGTCTAGGGTTTATTTACGTTTAGGTCCTCAGTTTGCGCGCAGAACCCCCTGGAAGTTCTGTTTTTCTCGCAAATAGGTCCCTGGACCTTGTTTTAAGCGTAGTTTTCGCGTTTTAGCTCCGTTTTAGGTGTTCTTTATATCCACGCGATCGTTGTAACGTGTAGAATAGTTCTAGCATAGTTTTGTGTGCTATTTCTATGCAATGTTGTACTGTTTTCTTATAGTTTGCTATCGTTTGTGCATGTGTGTATGTGTGGACTATGCTTGATGATCGTGAGTAGACGCGGAGCCTTTGGAGCAGTACCAGGAGCAGCAATCTTCCGAGCAGTTCGAGCAGCAGCCGGGAGAGTACGAGGAAGGCAAGTATAACATGAACATCCTATCACTTTTTAATACAATTCCATACTGCATTTTAATACTGTATGCCTATATATATATCCTTTGGGTTGCATTTTGGTTAGTTGTGCTAGGTTGCTGCGCTTTAACACACCTGGTCCTTGCTAATTAATTTGATTAATGGTCTTATGCAATTTAATTCTGGAGCCGACCCTCTGTGCTGTGTGCTTGAGTGGTTTGTGCGTCCTTAAAAATATGTTTTTGTAGAAACATGGTTTAGGGGGCCAGCACGGTGCTTAGTGCTTAGTTGGCCACTCTCCCTAAGGACCGGTTCATAGAGCGACAACCTGGGACAACCGCGCAACCACAAGACTGGAATGGGACGGTCTTGACTTACTAATTAGGTCATTTTGGTTCGGGAGTAACTTACCTGCGTGGGCAAGAGGGGTGGTAAGCTTCAATGGTCCCTGCTCCTCCGGCTTGGTATGTGCTGTGTGTCTTGTACCCCCGGAGGTGGGCCCCATCGTCGCTGATCCAGAATCCTTAGCGGTTACACCTTACCAACGTGGTCCTTTGTAACGGTCTCGTAGTGTGCTTGCTAGCCATCTCACCTAAGGAAGTGTGATGAACAACTAGCGTAGCTCACGAATTGTGGGTAAAGTTGTGCAACCTCTCGAGAGTGTAAAACTGATATATCAGCTGTGCTCACAGTCATGAGCGGCCCAGATCCTCCGTCTGATTAGTGGGGTTATCAACCTTTGATTAGGGAGATTTCCCGGGTGGTTTTGGTTTGGATGGTTCTCAATAGTTCTTAATTAATACTGATTAATTTCTTATGCAATTGGGTTATGGTAATTCATCCACTTATAGTAATTAGCTTTAATAAAATTTGCCAAGACTAAAAGCTAATGCAGTTGAGTCAGCTAGCCTAGAGCCTCATAGTTTGTGTTATACTTGTTGAGTACTAGTTTGTACTCACACTTGCCTCTCTACTCTTCTGTTCTATTTCGGATATCTTCGACTGCTGCTCAGTGCCCGGCAACGTGGAGGACTACGTCAGCGGCTTCGACGACTTCTAGGCGTTTGTCTCCCAGTCGACGTCCCTATGGCGCCTAGCTCTTCATGTATTCATTTTACGCTTCCGCATTCCTTGAACTGATTCTTGATTCAGTTGTAATAAAGATATTCATTTTATAATTTATATGCTTTTATTCGTGACATGTGTTGTGATATCTTGATAATCTGTTGTATATATGCGTGACTTGATCCTGGCGCATATATGATTGCTCGATTTATGTTCTTATAAATCGGGTGTGACAAAAGGGCAAGAGGGGAGTGCGTTGATGGGGTATAGCTCGGTCCTCTTGAGGTGTAGATATGATCCTGGGTAAGGCGTCTTCCTCATTAGGGAGGGTTATGACCACTGCGGCCTGAAACCTTAGCGGACCAATGCAAGTTAGGGAATCTTTGTAAAGGCCTCGTAGTGAATCCCTGCCACTCACCTTGGAAGTATTTAAGGGCCTTGCAAACCCAAGCATCAAGGGAAACACGAGTTGTGGGTAAAGTGTACAACCTCTATAGAGTGAAAACTGATATATCAGCCGTGCTCACGGTTAAGAGCGGCTTGGACCCTCACATGATAATTAAACTTAAAGATGATCTAAATTGCTGGTTCTGTTTATTTATGTCTGGGTTGTGGATTGATTCACCTCAGATAGTTTATTTAAGGGTTGGTATATACTTACACTTAGCTAATGCTTGCCTAATTAAAACTTGACCAACTAAAAATGCGTATCGCAGTCAAACCATGTCAGCTTTTCCTTGATCATAGCCTTGCATGTCATATAATTTACTCCACTTGCTGAGTACCAACCATAAGTGTACTCACACTTGCTTTATTAAAAACAATGCTGCTCAGAACAAGATAATTGCCCGATGTTTCCGAAGATATTGAATAATACTAGGCATATGTCTCCCAGTCATCTGCCTATGAAGTTGAAGTCCGCTGCTATTCATCGACGTTTACTTATTCGCTTAAGCTTAAGACTGTCAGTCATGTAATAAAGTACTATTATACTCTATTTCGTTAATGCATTGTTTCGGATATTTGCTTATGATGTCTACTGTATGTACGGAACTTGATCCTGGTGCACATATGGGATGCATTCGGTTATCTTTTCTAAACCGGGTGTGACAGAAGTGGTATCAGAGCTATGTTGACTGTAGGACGTTAGCCTAGTTAGTAATGGTCGAATTTTAAGTCTTATCTTGCTTAGTAACCAAGCTTCTGCCTGCTTGGTTATGAAAATTGCTTATTTCTTGATTATATCACTACCTTTTTCTCCTTGAACTCGTGCTTGTCTCCCAAGTGTGTTGATGTTTTATAAAAATGCAATCTTGCTTTAAGGTCACCCATAGCATTTTTCTAAATGTCCTCTATCTTGCACTGCCCTCACTTTTGTTACAGATGGCCAGAAACAAGCGGACCGCCCGCAAAAGCACGCATGGGCCGCCGCATCCGATCCATCACCCACAGGAGGTGTCTGACCCAGAGGACATGTGACACCCTAGGTGTCAAAATTTTAAAACACTAGGAAGGAATGTGTAATGTGTGTAGTGAATTGTGTGCAATTGTGTGAATGAGTGAATATAAGGACTTATGTGTAACTTTTCAAAAATAGAAGTCCTTTTATGCAAAATATTGAATTACACATGTAACTTCCAATTTTGACTAGGATTCAAAGTGTAAAAGTGTTAGTCATGATTACATTACCTAAACTTGCAATTCAGTCCAAAAGTATATGGAATTTACTTAACTAAGGACAAAAACTTTGAAAAGTTTGAATTGAGTCCAAAGTTTCTAAATAAATCTCTAGACTTTGTGTTGTAGGAGCCAACGTAATCTGCTAGGCTAGCCTGGAATTGAGAAGGTCTTTTGTGAATCAAATGGGTTGGGTCATGTTTGGACCTTGTCGCCAATCTTAGCTTGACAGCCAAATCAAACCCTTGATCTTGCTTTGAATCTGTTTTGGCAGAAGCATTGAGCTTTTCCTTTGATAGTTAAACCTTGATAATTGTCAGTAAACCCTTCAATCCATCATTCATCAATGATTCATCTATCCTCTCTTGATGTTGTACCTTATATTGTTGGCTATTCTGGTTACAACATCGGAAAGTTGCACCTTCGATTTCTGCTCAGATGATTTTGGATAAATTAAAAAGATTTATGACAATAATTACTTTTTGAATACAATTCTTCAGGTAAAAGTCATGCATCATAACATATACCATCTTTGGTCAGTGCATGGTGTTGCATCGTCATCGAAAATCCGTAGACTAACTAACGGGTGTGCCTCCAGTACAACTTCGGGTTGTCTTCGGTTTCCTAAATCTATCTTATTGCAGTCGGCACTATAGGGTTGCTATTCCTCTTTTGCAGTGGTGTTTAATCACATGACCATGATGCCGTGTCGGAACCTAAGGCCTCATGTGCGCTGCAGCCACATGATTGAGCCATTAGGAGCGCAATGGTGCCCAGGTATATGTGACGTAACTCACTGCAATCTCTTTTTATGCAACCTTACTAGTGTCCTAACTTTTGATCCTCGTTCAAGGATATAGAACTACCCAGGTGTTAGTTACGAGAAAACGGTTGCAGGGTGCAAGTCATAAGCATCATCAACTCATGACAGTATGCATCATATTTTATGCATTTCTTACATGCATACATCGCAAGCATCGTCATCCTTGCATCAGGGTGTATGCATCATTTGGCCAGCATCATGGAAATTGCATTGTGTCATGTGCATTATTTTGATCATGCATGGAATCCTTCATCCTCGTGTTGCACCATCATTGCAATCATACATTTCATGGTTATATATTGAGCATTGCACTCTAAGTTAAGACATTTTATCATTATCCCTTGATTGCATCGGTATAAATAGGCATGTTTTGTAATCAACATCATCCAAATCATTCAGGTAATAAACTCTGAGCAGGGATGTTTCAAACATCACTCGTGACTCCATCTCTCATACTATCCTCCTTTGCTATCCATAATTTTTGCAATGAATGTCATCGACATTTATCGTCCTCATGTTGTGATCTTAGCTCTATGAGAACTTGATCACCTTTCTTTCTCTTCTCTCGTCATACTCTTCCATATACAATCTATCCATGCTCTCGTCATACTCATCTCTGTCATACTCCAACGACTTTTACCATCTACATCAATCTTCTCTGGTATGATTGCTTCTTGCCACTTCTGATGGGTGATTTGCTTCTCTCCCATTAAGAGTCTTTCATCCTGAATCTCGAGACGAGATTCTTTTTAGGGGGGAAGGTTGTGACAGTTCTAGTCCTTGTAAATTAGGCACATTGTTTGTTAGTGTGAAGCATGTGCTTGTTAGTATAAAGCTTATGTGTGTTTAAGTAAAGCTTTTAAAAAAAAATTAATGCACATAAAAGGGTATTTTTTTATAATTACAGGAAACCTAGGGTTGTTTTTGCAAAATGTTTTTGGATGGGAGGTAATTTCAAAATAAGGATGTTTATATAATTTATGAAAATACAAGTCCTTTTATGTAAATTAGTTGAAGTATAAAAGTAATATCTAAAAATTACCAAGGATCAAAGTGAAAAAGGTAAAAGTAATCATTACCAGCCTTAAATGCTTGCAAATAAGTCCAAAAGTTCATAAGATTTATACCATTAGGACAAAACTTATGTAATTTTTAAGTTGAGAGCAAAATGGTAAAATAACACAGTGTGCTTTAGGTTTCTGAACTCGAGCCCTAAAACAAAGTTATAGGTTTTGAAAAGTTCTACAACTTCTATTTTGACCATTTCTTCATTCGAGCTTTGGATCAGTGGGAAATTTCCATTTACAGTGAAGTGCCTGAGGTTTTTGCTTTTTCCAACGAAGCCCCTTGGACCTCCTCCTCTCTTCTTCCTCCTCTGGCAACTCCTCTGCTCCGCCCGCTGCACCCCTGCCGCCGGTGTCAGCGCCGCTTCCCCGACCATGTGCTGAGCCTCGGCCGCTCCCCGGCGCCACCTCCAGCTCCTAGCTGCCCCACGCGTCAACCCCAACCCGAGCGCCGCTCTAGCTCTTCTTGCTGGCCCCCTCGCCGAGTGCCATGACACTGCCAGTGCCGCCCGGTCTCGCCGGCACTTCTGCTCGCAGCCCACCGCGTCAACGCAGCCACCCAGGGCCGTGGCATTGCGCCCTTTCCACTCTCCTCTATCTCTACAGCCTATAAAAGGCCGGTTCTAGCTCACGGTCGCACTACCAGAAACCACCGTTGCCCTCCATTGTTGCTGCTCAACCACCCCACGCCGAGCTCGCCCCTCCGGTCTCTCTTCTCTCGAGCTGACCCCCAAAATCGCTTGCCCCCAGCCCCTTGAAGCTCCTCCACCTGTTCCCCATCGACCCCGCTCACCGGAGCTCGCCGGAGCACCACTGCCACCATTGGCAAGTTACTGTCACCGTCGTCGGCCCTCCTCCAGCCACCCCGGCGTCAATCGAGCCCATCCAAAGGTAGCCCTCGTGTCCCTCATGCTCCCCCACCTATACCTCGCCTCCGGGAAGCACCCCATCGCCGGAATCGAACTCCCTGAGCTTTCTCTGTTCCAAAAATCGTGACCAGGGACCCCATACAACAATAGGAATAATTCCAGGGGCCTATCTGCACAGACCATGACTCAGATGAACAGTATCGCGCTGGACCTTTTTGAAATCTTTGGCTGAAACTTTGAAAAATTGTAGTAAATCATAGAAAAATTAGAAAAATGCCAAACCAGTTTTGTTGGAACCCTTAAGTAAAATTCGACTACTTTTATTTAGGAAGTTTGAGCTGTAGGTGTATATTTTCTGATGTAGATTAAATATTCGGAAATGAGTGTTTTATTTGTATCTCATGTTATATGCATGTGTTGTGGCTGAATTTTGGAAACTAGGTTGTATGTCCCATGAGTAGCTTTGTGTAAAAATTTCGAATACTTTACTGTTCATTTACTTAGGATTCGAGTACTTTTTGTTGTATGTTGATAGAGAGTTCATAATTTAATTCTAGCTGCATTCCTTCATGTTTAATGCTGAAAATTTTACCTTAGTTTTGCTTCAACATGTTTAGTTCACTGTAAAAATTTCGAGCCTAGAAACTATGTGCATGTTTGTAAATCTATTTTTGTTCAGTTTGTCTTGTTGAGGCTAAAATAAATACCTTAGGTTGGCAATAAATGCTGGTAAATTGTTTTTTACACTCCTTATCAGTGTGTTATCATGCAAGTTAATCTGTGCTACCAGATCCTTGCTGCATGTCAAGTTGTTGCATTTATTTGGTTCCTAGATATAGTTTTCTTTTTGAGTGTTACTAAGAGGTGCTTTCCTACCTGTTAATTTCAGTAGCTAATTTTTGTTCCTGAGTAAGTCATGTTACCCTTGTTGGATAATTATAACATGAGTTATGGTTACAACAAGTATCTCTGTGCGGCTGCTTAGATTCTGAGCATGTGCTTTAAAGTTGATTGCTTAAGCATGGTATTGTTTGTATGCTTGTTAAAACTAGCTCGTAACCCCAATACAACTTAGCTAACATACCTGAGACCTTGTGACACTTGTGTCATGATGTAGGACTTGGAATAATTTATGAACCACTTAAAGCTATATTTAGTCATGTATGCTTGTTGTTGCAATATGATTCTTGTGCCACTTGTTCGAATCTTAATTAGACTTGTTGTGCAACTGTAAAACAGATGAGAAGTCTAATCTGCAAGTGAAACATTTGATTTATATTTAACCTGCTGGTGGTGTGACGCTAGACTTAATTAGCTTTTGGTAGCCAAAGTCCTTGCGATAGATTGACTGAAGTTAAATTGTGCACCATGCCTGATGTGCTTGCTGCCCCTATGGCAGACTGTTATGATGTTTGGTTAACCTTCTCTGTCAGCACACTTATATCAGTCGATTTATCGACTGAGATGTTGGCCACACACCCCTTTAGCTATATACCCATAGGACACATACCTATCGGCCATATGTCTTCTGACTACGCACCCGTAGGACACCCATCAGCTGTATGCCCATCAACCTCACGCCCTCTTTAGCTACCCATCTATCGACACCAGCCCATCGGCCACATTCTCTTTTGTCTAGTTCCATATTTGTAGTCTCATCAGCTTAAGTCCGATGATAATGTCCTATTCCATCTGGTTCTTGTAACGGATCCAGTTTAGATGGCCCCATTGGCTACATGTCACTCAATTGTTGTACTGACGTAATCAAGCCGATACAACCACACCTAGTTACCTAGGATAACATTTAAGCACATTTTAGTTAAGCAGAGTTAGTGCAGAGTAGGACAATCAGCTACACGGCTAATATTGCCCAGTAGATATAGAAGAACATTAAGGATGGAAACCAGCTACACAGCCGACCCATCAATCGGCTGAGCACGCCGAGGCCCAAACCGTACGGATGCATAGTTCGACTAGTCTACCAATACACCATCAGCTAGTTACTCGCACTAGTTAACTAGCTATGCCGATACATCACTCGACTAGTTCTACCCGATGTGTAAATCGGCTAATGTGCCGATACACTAAATCGACTAGTATGCCGATTCACCGATCGACTAGTACACGTACACAAATCGGCTCAACCGACGTTCACTAATCAACTAGTTTGCAAATGCACTGATCGAGTACTTGTATCTTATCGATTCACAAATCTAGTACATGCGCACATATCAGCTCGGCCGATGTTCACAGATCGACTAGTTTGCTAAACACACAAATCAGCTAAGCCGATGTGTGCAGTGATCAGCTAGACAACCAATTTAGATGACATATCGGCTGCACCTGTTAAGACACACCACCACAGATCAGTAAGATAGCACAGTAGACACGCCTCTGTTAGGCACGACCAAAGCACATCAATCGGCTAAACCTGATGCACCCTTGTCGACTAAGGCAAGCCGATACACCAACCATTAGTTAGGCAAAAACATGCTGATAACTAGATCTAATCAGCAAGGTCCTTCCTTGATCTATCCTTGAAGCACCGTACCTTTAACATTCCTATCCATATCAGCCAATTTGACCCCAGGTGAATTCAAATCGGCTAATCTCTTCTACTCATATACAGAGACCGCTCCTGCCGATTTCTCTTCCAAACCAAAATCAGCAGATTTCCTAATACTGTGTAAGATAGCTCCCTCATTTGCCAATTCTATCGGCTAAACCCTATTGTTTTTAATCGGCTCTATTGTAACCTTCAACAAATAGCCAATTTTAATCAGTTGTCCAACTAAGGCTCTACCCAAGTTAGTTTTTGATCTTTTTGATTGTTATAGGAGTAGTATGTTAAATGAGTGTTGGATTGCAACTTTATCGTAAGGTAAAATAGTTTCATGTGCACATTTTGAAATAAATGTTGCATTGCAAGTAGATACGACTACTCCCGCAAACGGTACCTACAAGATCTCCCAGGAGTCTGCCGAGGATGTTTCTAAAGACCAAAGGAACGTCACCAAGGGATTATCTGAAGCCCCGAACCAAAGTTCGGAAGATAATAATACTAACATCCCTGACTCTAGCCCCACCAGTAAAGGCAAGCCCCGGTGCATAACCCAGTATTTCAAATTATTACATTTATGCAATCCTATATGTATATATTATATCTTGCATTAAGTCTAGGAATTGGAATGGAACCCTAGATGCATAAATCCTAGGAACCAATGTATTGTACCTGGGTCCTTATCGCATAGATGCTCTGCTAATAGGACTGGTAGAAGTCGGGTGATTTCCTGTCACTCGCGCGATATAGGAATTGATTATCTTCATTCCTGCAATCACTATAAGGATGACGGACGGGGTTATGTGTAAAATTCATGGAAGGAAGTGATACCCCGTCTGTGTTGATGAATTTGGATAAGGTCGCAGTGTGTGGTAGTGGCAGTTAAGCGTTTGAAAGTACTAGCCACATGCCGCGAAATATGGTAAGCGGTAAGCCTAGTAACCAATCGGCCCGGCAAGTGGACTCGTCTCCCACCACTCGAATTTTATTTTATGTTTACACGCACCAACTGTGAGAATATGTTCTGCAGAGCAGACAGGAATACGGTCATGTAGTCGCGCTACAGACGTATGTCCTGCACATTGGATGTGCGTATGGTCCAGCAGTCGCTTGTGGTGGCATTGTTCCACGACCCGGAATGAAAGGCAAACGGTTGCTTCGGAACGACCTGTTGGTGTTCCAAGCGTGTGAGTTAGGTTTACCTTGCAAGGGTTGAAATTCGATTCATAATCGTCCGCTTCTCACGAAGATTGAGACTGCTTAACTCTTTTGCCACATAGAGTAACAAGAGCAATGTTGTTCATAAGTAATGCTGATGTATGCTTTAAAGACTCTACCTTGCTTGAGTAGTTGTAGGTGCTTACCTAGAATGGTTAAAGGAACTAGAATCTGAAAGCTAAAATATGAAAGTAAGGATCTACTCTTTGTTGCTTTTCAGCCGAAACAAAACCCAAAACCCCATTAAAGCTTTCATGGTCTAGTTGTGGGCTAAGTATACCCAATTCTGGGTAAGCCTTGCTGAGTATTAGTATACTCAGCCTTGCTAGCTTATGTTTTTCACGTAATATCTTTGAAGACCCTACTCTTCCCTTGCCTTGGCCCTGTGCTCTTCCAGTTGATTGATCCGTGGAATGGGATCCGTCCTCGGCCAACACTGATGATATCGAGTGATGTCGTGCCCGGGCTTAGTATGACATCCGTCTTGAGGACGTGCTGTAGATCATCGTGTATGTTTTCCGCTGTCAAAAACTATAACCTTAACAGTTTGTAATGATTTATCTAGATTTGAAACTTCGTACTGCTTTTAGAAACTCTTGTAATGTAATTCCCTGTGATGTAAAATATGATGGTGACTGTATCTCTGGACTCACCTTCGTATGAGGTAACCTTATTTGATCCTGTGTTCGGTGGTTTATCGGGACGTTACCCGACAGGCCAAGGGATTATACCGTTTGAAGCACGTTGGAGCCCTCAGGAATGGACTCGCGTACTTGAGCCGGTATAATTTAGGTTGGTTCTGCCACATTTTTGAATGGGAACCCTAAATAAAATTTATAGGGTTTGAAAAGATCTACAACTTTTATTTTGACCATTTTCTCATTTGAACTTTAGATTAGTGGGAAATGTTGGTTTACAGTGAGGTCCCTGGAATTTTTGGAAACTGTAAATTAGCCCCTGGCGTTCCCCCCCCCCCCTTCTTCCTCCTCTGCCTCCTCTGCCGCGCGATAGCACCGCCGCCCGCTGCCGTTGCTGCGTCGCCCGAGGCCGACCACTGCTCCAGCGCCGCTCCACGCGCCGCCCCCGAGCTCGCCCCCGAGCTCCTCCTGCTGGCCCTCCCCGAGCGCGCCATGCCGCCGCCCAAGCCGCCAGCAGCTCCTTGCCATCACCACCGTAGCTCATCGCCGCTGCAGCTCCGCCGGCATACTCGGGTAGCATCCACGCGTCGTCTCCAAGCCATCCGCCGCCCTAGCTTCCCTTCCGCGCGCGCCACGCCGCCCCGCCTCTGCCTCTGCCCGGCCGCCATGATGCGCCGTCGACCGCCAGCAGCAGCTACCATACACCGTGCCACTTCTTAAGCCCACGGCATGACCAGGAGCTTCCCTTCGACTACTTATAACCGCTTGCACGACCGTCATTTGCTTTTCTCGACTTCATCTCCACTGGATCACCACCGTGCTCACCTTCTGCCGCCGACCGCCACGCCGTCGTCAGCTCGCCCCGCTCCTTCTCAGACCACGACAACCCCCTCAGTAGCTTCTCCTTGATCCCGTGAAGCTCACCAGCCTCTCCATCACCGCCCTTAAGCACTGCATCCACCTCGCCGACGAGCTCCCCCTTCGCCGCCGTCCCGGGCCGCCGTGGGAACCCATCCCTCCGGCCATCCCAGCCCTCGCCAAGGTGATTAATCGAATCGCCTTACTCTCCTGAAGCTCTTCCCCCACCTCTGATCCACCACCAGTGAGCCGTCACGCCGGAACACCGCCGCCGTGATCAAGCTCTACCGTCGCCTCCTCGGTTCACCGCCGTTCTACCCCCTCCGGCCAACCCCGACCTGCACATCACCACTAGCTTGGACCGCCCTAGTCCCCTGAACATCCCTGGCCTGTTCTCCCTCACCGCCAGTGACCGCC
Organism: Panicum hallii; assembly: GCF_002211085.1. Classification (NCBI taxonomy): domain Eukaryota; kingdom Viridiplantae; phylum Streptophyta; class Magnoliopsida; order Poales; family Poaceae; genus Panicum; species Panicum hallii. The sequence goes on along the minus strand of NW_020356263.1, from coordinate 20,816 downwards.
ATCGCCGGAATTTCGCCGACACATCTCAGCCTCTCTATCTCAACAAGCCAAGGACCCAATTGCTTTGATTCAATTCTTTCTAAGGGTCTGACTGCAAGATTTCAGTCCCTCCCCTCCTTTCAAAATCAGTGATCTTTAGAAATTTGTAGAAAATTTAGAAAAATGCCAAACCAGTTTTGTTTGAATCCTTGAAGTAAATTCTACAACTTTTTTTACTAGAGTTTGGTTTGAAACCAAATACTTTTTGAGTTATTTTAAAACTTAACAAAAGGGTATCTTGAGCATAACTTATGCATGCTAGCTCTAGTGTTTGTGATTTTTGATGTGTAGTCTGTTTAGGTTATGAGTAAGCTTGTGTGAAAATTTCAAGTACAGTACTGAACTCTAGTTTGAATTAAATTAAACTTATGCAAATCAAGCTTAAAATGATTTAAATTCATTCAAGCATGCTACGAAGGTTCTCATGCTTAGATCTTTTTATCATAGGATGTGCTATATTTGGATGGCTCATAGTAAATCTTTCAAGAATTTATAGCACTGTTTTGCCTAGGATTTGAATTTAAACTTAAAAGTTAAACTTAATTCAAATACCTTAGTGTCTATTTTTAGAAAATTATGAAAAATTCATAGTAAGCTCATCTGTTAAAAATAAGCTTACCCACAACAACTCAAGGCCATAGCTTTTGTGAATTTAAAAATAAAAATCAAACTTGTTAACCTAATTCAATTAATCCAAGTAATTCTAATAATTGAACTAAGATACAATAGTAGGTTTGAATTATAATTTCTTGTCTTATAAAAGTTGTGTAAATCCAATTGTTGGATTGCAACTTTATCGTGATGTAGAGTTCTTAAATCAATACCTATTGCTTCAAATCGCTGCATATCATGTAGATTCGACTACACTCGTTAACGGAACCTACGAGTTGATCCCGGAACCCGAGCAGGGCATTTCGGAAGATCAAGTGAACATCACCGAGGATTTAACTGAAGCCCCGAACCAAAGTTCGGGAGATATTGACATCTCTGACCCCAGCCCCACCAACAAAGGCAAGCCCCGGATATAAACCGCTATTTTACTACACTGCAATTTATATCTATATATATATATATCTACTTTTGCATTTAAGTTTCCAGGAATTGTAATGAAACCCTAGTTGCATATTCCTAGGAACTTATGTATTGAATACTAGAAACAGAGTCCGACTAGTTGCGAGCTTTATAGGAGTTGCAATGTTTACATTTCTGTAACCACTATAAGGATGACGGATGCGGTTGTGTTTATGATTATGATTCATGACCTTGGCAAAAACCCCATCTGTATTGATAAAAGTTGCTAAGGTCGCAGTGTGTGGTAGCGGTGGTTAAGCGTTTGAAAGTACTAGCCACATGCCGTGAAATATGGTAAGCGGTAAGCCTAGTAACCGATCGGCCCGAGGAATGGACATACCCTGCACCACTCGTAATTTGGTTTTTCGCACACGCACCGACGTGCGAGAGTACGTTCCGCAGCGGATGAGAGTACGTCCTACAGTCACGCACACTGTAGGAGTACGTTTCGCACAAGCGGACAGGAGTACGATCATGTAGTCGCGCTACAGACGTGCGTCCTGCATATTGGATGTGCGTATGGTCCAGCCTGGCCATCCTCTGTTTTGTTTGGCTGGTCCGTGGAGTGGGATCCGTCCCCGGCTGGCAGTGACCCTCCGGAATGACGCCATGTTTCGGGCTAAGCGTGGTGTCAACTTTCGCGATGTGTGTAGTCGTGTGTTAATTTCTTCCGCTGTGACTTTGAACAAGCTTGCATAGCTTGTAGTTTTAAACAATATTTGTATAAGTTTACTTTAAGTTTGAAACAGATGGTAATAATGTTTAATATTTCTGTGAATTAAAAGTTGGTGAGCTATGGTGTGATTGTAAACCCGCCTTCGTGCGAGGTAAACCTACCTCGATCCTATGTAACCGTGGTTGAATCGGGCGGTGACCCGACACACCAATAGGTTGTTCCATTTGAAGTGCGTTGAGTTAGTATCATTTGTATAGCGATGACTAGTGCACTTGAGCCGGAATAATTCAAGCGGATTGGTTCTGCCACAGCTGGTATTAGAGCTGTAGGTTTACTCTTACAATCGGCACTAAAACTACAACAGTTCTTAAAAATATTTTCAGGATAAAATTTAGCTTAACAAAAGAATTTGCAAAGTGTGTTGGATTCGTTAAGGTTGGTGCTTAGATCGTAAAGCCCTAGGGGTTTATATGGGAGTAATCAGGTGGCTACTAATTATGTACATGTGTATAGTTCAGCTCTAACTTGCAGGCACTACTTTCTGTCAAAACTTACTTTCGAGCACAACCAATCCTAGATATCTATTCGTATTGTCTTGTTCCACAACGTTGAGACAAGAAGGTAAGAAGGTAAGGATCGTCAGCCAACTGAGGGAGATTGGCCTTCCCGTCGGTGATGCGAACCGAACGCTATTTCTCAAGCAGCGGCTTACTTGAGATGCTGCCAATATATCAACGATTAGTTGATCATATTGGGAGTATATGGTTCAGCACAGGGTATGGTGATCGCTGTTCATACCCCATTTTATACGGTACCCCCGTGAATACGTTGCAGAGGTAACATATGCTAACATCGTCCGTACGGCGGAAATTGTACGGATACTGTTTCTATAGTGAACAGTACTATTTGGAGATGCTTTCATGTCGTGCTGCCATGAAAGGTTCATGTTCTATAAATATGGTCTTCTGCAGGTACACTAACTACGTTTAAGAGGTTAAGATGGATAGGACTTATCGACTAGTTATTAGAGAGAGACGTAAATATTGTGCCACCGAAATTAACCACGTGAGTGCAAAGATATTTGGCAATTGTTTTGGTTGTGAGGTCAAATAGTACGTGCATGCATAATCCATCATCAAGCAAAGTAAGTGCATTAAATGTGTTGTTCTTTTAGGGACGTATAGAGTGTTGTCTATCTCTAGTGTGGTTTCAATAGGATTCTTGTGGCAGCCTTAGTTGAGTTTTCGGCATCCTTCAAAATCTCACCATTTGAATTCTTGCTTCAGATGGTGGCTCCTTCAAATATCTTTTGGGATCATGCAGGGCATCTCTATACCAATGCCTTGCACTGGGAGGGTTTTCCCCATCTCTTATGGGAGTCACTTAGGTTATTCTTCTACACTGAGCCCCCATAATATGATGGAATGGAATATAGGGAGGAAGGTGTTCCTTGGTGCAGAGTTAAGATGACCATTCCTCAGCACCCTTTTCGCTCTCAGTGGAAGCCCATCGAGGTCGATGTGGTTGGCTATCGTCTCGTCGACACCATTCAGACCGCAACTCTTGAAGCCATCCACACTTTCTACAAACAGCATCCCGTAGAAGTTGCCGGGCATCCTATCGGCCTATTCCCTACAATAGATTCCAGTGATCCCGAGTGGAATTTCCGGATAGCTCATTATGGCCACATGCTGGGAGATTTAGCTAAAGAAACGCTCCATGGCACCATCAGGTTCATGAATGCTCAGCACCACTATCAGGTCTTGCTGCGCCGCGGTATGAGTCTGCTGACCGATAAAGCTCAAGGTCACTATAGAAATGCAGATCGACGGGTCACTCAGATAGAAGAGCTTCTAGCATTGGTCACGGAAAAGGAGGAAATTATCGCAGAGCGAGATGAGACCATTGTCCACCGGGAGGATCAGATCAATGAGAGTGATGCAATAATCACTCAACGTAACACGATTATTGAGTTCCTCTAGGAGCAAGTCCACGACCTTATCCTTGAGGTTGATGACGCCCATGCTCACATCGACGAACTTCAGCAACAGCCAGCACCTCCTGCTATACCTGAAGCACCTAAAGGCGAAGAAGAAGAACTAGAGGAAATCGAAGGAGTTTCTGATCTCGACTCCGAGCACGGAAACCCAGAGCCTAACCCTCAGCCAGATCACTCCTCTTCCAGCAGCCAGTCCTCCGTAGGCGATCTCGATGATTTCTAGGCTATCCAAATCATCGATCCTTCAGATGTAACTAGTGTAGAATGTTGTGACATAGGTAGTGAGTAGTCTACCTGGACCTAGGGCCACTTGCTGTAATATGTGTGGCATGTGTACGTATGACTTGACCATAGTAATCGGACCACCCTGATGTAATATGTTAAGGACAACCAGTGTCTGCCTTGTAATCTAAGCCTTGAGTTCCGTTGTTTTGTTTCAATATCCTTGCACCTGGAATATGTTGGTTAAACAAAATATGTGAATTACATATCTATTCAGCGGCGGTATATCTTCTGAAAATGGGAGCAAGAATATGTGAATTACATCTCCTTTGTTTCAGATGGTTGGAGCTACACGTGGAACCCCGGAAGGTTTCCGGCCAGACCAAGCTAGTGGTTCCCAACAACCGCCACCAGCACCGCGAAATCTAGTGAAAGTTATGGCACGGCAAATGGAACTCATTAACCATCTAGTAAAGGCCCAGATGAACCAATTTCATCACCCATCTCGAGGCCGTGATGAATATCCATCGGCTGGTTACCAAGACTTTCTCAGCACTCAGCCCCCATTGTTCCATAAAGCAGACGAGCCCCTCGATGCTGACGCATGGCTCCGCACTATAGAGTCCAAGTTCGCATTGTTGTCTGCACCATGCTTAGACGCGAACAAGGCACTCTTCGCGGCTCAACAACTTCACGGCACCGCCCGCATATGGTGGGACCAATTCTACACCATGCAGCCGGCTGGTCATGTTGTCACATGGGATGAATTCTGGACCACTTTCAGGGCGCACCACATTCCAGAGGGACTCATTGAGCGAAAGCTCAATGAATTCCTGACTTTGACCTAGGGAACCTGCACTGTCATGCAGTATGCACGGGCCTTCAATCACCTGTGCCAATATGCAGGGTATCATGCGGACACTGATACCCATAAACGGGATCGCTTTTGTCGAGGCCTAAACACAAAGCTTAAGGAACGGCTAAACCTGGTAAGGGCCGACAACTTCAACGAATTGGTCAATATGGCCATTACTCAAGAGGATTGCATCTTAGCCCACTGGGCAGAAAAGAAACGAAAGACACCCACGGGACCCTCAAATGCGCCTCCACCAAGATATCAGTTGGTCCAGAACACCACTACCCGAGCTCCGACCCGAAACAATCTACCAGGAAGATGGGTAGCCAGGCCTCCCCAGCAGGCTCGATTCAATCGGCCACCGATACCACAACCCCAGCAGCAACATCAGCAAGGCCCCAGGACGAGCTTTCCGCTGTCCAATCAAGGAAAAAAACAACAATCATTGTTTCAATTGCAGCAGCTCGTCCCATTTCATCCGAGATTGTCCTCAACCCAAAAAATCTTTCCAAGGGCAAACATCCAGCCTGACCAACTAGGGTAAGGGCAAGAAGCAAGTGGTACAAGTCCGCCAGGGGAGGGTGAACTTCACAACTCTCTCCGAACTCCCCGAGGGTGCGCCAATAATGACGGGTACTTTCTCTATAAACCATCAACTCGTGATTATACTTTTTGATTTTGGTGCAACCCATAGTTTTATCAGTTCAAAATGTGGAACAAAAGTAGGCCTGGATTTCTATCCTACTAAAGGCGCCTATATGATAGCGACTCCTGGCGGTAAAATTGCATCAAATCAAATTTATAGAAAGGTGCCAATTTAGTTGGGTAGCAATCTGATAAAAATAGATTTACTGTTATTGGACCTAGAAGGAATGGATGTCCTCCTAGGCATGGATTGGATGACTAGGCACCGAGTGTCATTAGATATCTCTTCCCGAGCTGTGGAGATAGATTCATCCGATCATGAAACTACTATTCTCTATCTTCCACAATGGGAATGCAACAACTCTTGTGCCTATGCTGTAGAAAGGATCAAGTTAAAGGACATCCCTATTGTTTGTGAATACCTAGATGTTTTTCCAGATAATTTGCCTAGAATGCCCCCGGATAGGGATATTGAGTTTGTCATAGAATTACAATCTGGCACAGCCCCCATCTCTAAGAGGCCCTATCGTATGCCACCCAATGAGCTAGCAGAGTTAAAAATCCAACTCCAGGACCTCCTTGATAAGGATTTCATTCGTTCGAGTGCTTCACCATGGGGTTGTCCAGCCCAATTTGTGAAGAAAAAGGACAATAACTTAACGCTCTGTGTAGATTATTGTCCCCTGCCCCGCATTGATATTCTGTTCGATCAGTTAGCCGGAGCCCGGGTATCCTCTAAGATTGACCTCCGCTCCGGATATCATCAGATCAAGATTAGGCCGAGCGACATTCCAAAAACAGCCTTTTCCACCAGATATGGACTCTATGAATATTTGGTCATGTCGTTTGGTCTTACCAATGCACCAGCATACATTATGTATCTCATGAACTCTGTCTTCATGCAAGAACTCGACAAATTCGTAGTGGTCCTTATTGATGTGGCAGAACCGCTCGAATTATTCCGGCTCAAGTGCGCTATTGATCGCCGTACAACTGAATCAGCTTAACGCACTTCAAACGGAACAATCCTTTGGTCTGTCGGGTCTCCGCCCGATTCAACCACGGTTCAGCAGGATCGAAGCAGGTTTACCTCGCATGAAGGCGAGTTCACATCACAGAATAGCTCATCAACTTTTTAATTTACAACCATACATACATTATTACAAACCGAGTTCAAAGATAAGTAAATTCATACAAACCATGTTCAAACTGACAAGCGTAACAGCTTGTCTAAACTCACAGCGGAAGAAAAAGTTTTTACGCGACTACACACGTCGCGAAGACGGACGCCAAGCTTAGCCCAGGGCCTGGTGTCACTCCGGAGGTTCTGTGCCGGCCGGGAACGGGTCCCACTCCACGGACCAGCCAAAAGGAACGGACGTTGGCCACACAAGGTTGTCCGTGGGATTCTCAAAGGTTATACCTGAAACAGACATTAGCAAGGCTGAGTATTCTAATACTCAGCAAGGCTTAACCGGGATTGGGTATACTTAGCCCATAACTAGACTCATGAAGGCATTGCAAAGGCTCTGGGTTTATTTTCAGCTGAAAAGTAACAAAGAGTATGAACTATTTTCAAGTTTTAGCTTTCATTTTCTAGTTGAGTATTTATTCTAGATTAGCACCTACACTAAGCAAGCAAGGTAGTGATTATCATCCATCAAGATTATCCATCATTAGTTCCACTTCTTACTCAATGTGGTAAAAGGGATAAGCAATCTCAATCCTCGTGAGAGGCGGATGATTCGAATCGAATTTAACCTTGCAAGGTAAACCTAACTCACACGCTCGGAGTACCGACAGGGTGTTCCGAGCAACCGTTTCCCTCATATTCCGGGTTATGGATCGGGGCCACCACAAGCGACTGCAGGACCGTACGCACACCCAATGTGTACAGGACATACGTCTGTAGCGCGACTACAAAACCCGTATTCCTGTCTGCCTTGCAGAACGTACTCCCACACGTCGGTGCGTGTAAACATAAAATAAAAGTCGAGTGGTGGGAGCGCATCCATTTCCGGGCCAATCGGGTACTAGGCTTACCGCTTACCATATTTCGCGGCATGTGGCTAGTACTTTCAAAAACTTAGCCACCACTACCACACATTCCGACCTTAAAGCTTTTATCAAAACAGACAGGGTAAACTTCCTGGTCATGACACAGCACATGACCCTGTCCGTCATCCTTATAGTGATTGCAGAAATGTAAACATGCAATTCCTATATCGCGCGAGTGACAGGAAATCACTCGACTTCTACCGGTCCTATTAGTGGAGCAACTATCCGATAAGGACTCGGGAGCATTACATTGGATTCCTAGGATTCATGCATCTAGGGTTTCACTTCAATTCCTAGACTTAATGCAAGATATAATATAATAGACTTAGATTGCAGTGTAAATAAAGTAATGGGATATGTCCGGGGCTTGCCTTCTGGAGTGAGGGTAGGAGCAGGAGAGTCAGAGATTTCCGAACTCGGGTTCGGGGCTTCAGTTAGTTCTTCGACGACTTGCGCTGGATCTTCTGGAAAACCTTGGTCTTGCCCTAAGACCAATTCGTAGTCCCCGTCGTCGAGTGTCGTTGATTCTATATGAGATGCAATAAAGTAAATAGGGTGAAATTTACTTTGAAAATTCACATTTCAAGTATTATAATTCATCCAATTAACACACAAACATGCATAACTAAAGAGGGTTTAGATTTGAAATACTATTTATGGTAAAATTTATTGTAATAAGAACTAAAACATTTAAATTAAATTTGAAATGAACCAAAATTTGAATTAAAAACTTTTAAATAAAAGATTATAGAAATTTGATTATAAAATATCACATTAGAGACTAATAATGGTGGTAATTTAGAAAAGGTTATATAATAGGTTTATTTAATATTCAAATTTGAGAGTTCAATTAAAAGAAGTTAAATTTAAATCAAGTTTAAGTTTGCAACTTTACACAAGTTAACTAGAGTTCATAAAACATTCATGCTACAATTTAGAAAAACAAAAGAACATAAAATAACAAGGTTGGGTGTATTTACCCTCTTAACTTTAGATTCAAAATACAGGTAAAAATATTTTATTTCAAACTAAACTCTATTAACAAGAGTCATAGAGTTTGAAATCTACTTTTTAACAAAATTGGTTTCACTATTTTTAGATTTTTCTGTGAATTGTTATGAATTTTACAAGGCAGAAAAGACTCTCACATGAAATAACAAGTACCCCTTACAAACTAGTCCTTGCATTTAACATCTAGCCCCCTGGAAAGAAAGCATTCCAAGCAATTGGATCCAGACCATGGCCGGCGGTGGGGGAGGCACATGTCCGGCCAAATTCCGGCCGGGGATGTCGCCAGCGGTGAGGGGAAAAGAGAGAGGGAGCACGAGGAGATCCTGCGCTACCTGTGGATAGTCTCGGGGAGGCTTGGGACGGCCGGAATCGGGCTACCCACGGTGGGCCGGGCCGGCGGCCGGAGGCGCACGGCGGCGGGGTGGTTCCGGCGTGCGGGGAAGGGGAGGAACGGACTGGGGAGGTGCAGTGGGGCACGAGGAAGCTGTTGGTGTAGTCAATTTGGGGAGGGAAAGGGCGGAGGGGAAGGTCCCACGATGACCCGAGGTCCCGGCGGCGGCAATGGAGAAGCGGCGGGCTCTGTACGCGCGCGAGGTGCCTCGGGCGACTCTTTTATAGACGAATTGAGAGGAGAGGAGGGGGGGCACGGACGAGCAGAGCCTTATCGGGGAATTGCTACGGGGGGGGGGGGGGGAAGAATCTCGGAGGTGCGGCGGCGGCAGGGAAGCCTGTGGCGGTGCGGCAGTACCGCAGGCGCCGTGGCGCGGGGTCAAGACGCCAGCAAGGGGGGGGGGTGGAGCGGTGGCCGAGCAGAGGGGCGACGCGTGGACCGGGGGGGCACAGGAGATGGCCGGCGGTGAACTAGGGGCGGCGCATTACGCCGGCGGCAGAAGAGCAGGGGAGGCAGAGCAGGGAGAGCAGAGCGCAGGGAGGAAGAAGGGGGTGAACTGAACCAGGGACTGACCTGAGAAAACAGAGAAAGGCAGGGGCCTTACTGTAAAGGGCTTGCAACTTTTAAACCAATGCTCAAATGAAGATGGTCCAAAAAGCAAAAGTGCATGGTTTTTCAAACTCTACAACTTCTCTTTAAGGTTCATCTGCATTTGAGCAATAGTTTTGGGGATAAAATAGACTTAGTAATAATTTCATATTTTATGTAAATCCTTAAGTAAAATTACTTTTACACATATACCCTATGGTAATTTCATACATAATTTTTGAAATTTAACCACAGATATCACTTTTTGCACACTAACCCTTATACTTTTAAACTTTCCCCCTATGTCCACCCATTTTGCATAAAAGGACCTTTAGTTAATATTATTTACATAAACATCCCTTCTTCCATAACATTACATGCATAAAGCATACATTTGCCATACTTTGGACATAAAAGCCTACCCAAACTCTAAGGTGTGACCAAGCTAATTACCTGAGTGTCACAGCCTTCCCCCCTAAAAAGAATCTCGTCCCGAGATTCCGAAGCAGGTTAGGGCAGGAAGATCAAGTTCGAAGATTGGTTTGGAAGAAATCGGGAAAATTGTGCTGGAGATAAGATTCGGTTTCCCATGTTGCCTCTTCTTCTGTATGATGGTTCCACTGAATCTTGTACATTTTGGTGGTCTCTCTTCTGGTACTTCTTTCTTTCGTGTCGAGAATTCTGATGGGTTGTTCTGTATAGGTCAGATCTGGTTCGATTTCGATAACTTGGGAATCGATGATTTCGGTGGGAATCTTAACACACTTTCTAAGTTGGGATACATGAAAGATATTATGGACGGCCGCTAATTGAGGTGGAAGTTGGAGATGGTAAGCTACGGGTCCACAGATTTCAAGGATTTCAAAAGGTCCGATGTATCGAGGAGCAAGTTTCCCTTTTACACCGAATCTTTGAACACCTCGAGTAGGAGATACTCGAAGATATACGAAGTCTCCGACGTGAAATTGTATTGGCCTTCTCCGTATATCCGCGTAGCTTTTCTGTCGGGATTGGGCGGCCTTTAGATTGTTCTGGATAAGCCTGACTTTATCCTCTGCTTCCTCAACTAGATCGGGTCCAAAAATTTTACGCTCGCCGGTTTGTGACCAATTCAAAGGAGTCCGACATCGGCGACCGTATAAAGCTTCAAATGGGGCCATCTTAATACTTGTCTGATAGCTATTATTGTAAGAGAATTCTGCTAATGACAAGTATTTATCCCAGTTTTTGTTAAATTGGAGTACACAAGCTCGGAGCATATCTTCCAGAATCTGGTTTATTCGCTCAGTTTGCCCATCTGTCTGAGGATGATAGGCAGAGCTTCGAATTAATTTAGTTCCGAGAGCATCATGAAGTTGCTCCCAAAATCTAGCGACGAATTGCGTTCCACGATCAGAAATGATCGTTTTAGGTACTCCATGAAGACGAACAATCTGATCCAAATAGATCTCGGCATACTTCTTAGCAATATACGTGGTATGCACGGGAAGGAAATGTGCAGTCTTGGTTAATCGATCAACGATTACCCAAATAGAGTCATGCCTCCGAGAAGTGTTGGGCAAGCCAACAATAAAGTCCATACTGATATCCTCCCACTTCCACGAGGGAATGGGTAGAGGTTGAAGGATACCAGCAGTCTTCAAATGACTGGCTTTGACTCTTTGACAGATATCACATTCTGACACATATTTGGCAATTTCCCGCCTCATACGAGTCCACCAAAAGTTCTGTTTCAGATCCTGATACATCTTCGTACTGCCAGGATGTATAGAGAATTTGGACAAGTGGGCCTCGTCCATTATTTGCCTGCGGAGCTTATGGTCCTTGGGTACAACAATACGTTCGTTGAACCATAAAACTCCTTCAGGATCTACTCGGAAGCATTTGTACTTCCCTTCACCTTGGATTATCTTTTGTTTAATGATTTTGACCCCTTCATTACGCTGTTGTGCTAGAACAATATTATCTCTGAGTGTGGCTTCAACCGAGATATGGTTTAAGTCACCTTGGGAAATGATCTCTAAGTTGAGCTTACTCATTTCCCAACAGAGAGTTTCGTTGAATGCTTCAATGGATAGGCAAGAACAATGCGCCTTGCGACTGAGAGCATCGGCAACAACATTAGCTTTGCCGGGATGATAGTGTACTTCTAAATCATAATCCTTGATTAGTTCTAGCCAACGTCTTTGCCTCATATTTAGATCTGTCTGGGTAAAGATGTACTTGAGGCTTTTATGATCGGTATAAATATGACATTTCGTACCCATCAGATGGTGTCTCCAGATCTTTAGGGCATGAATAACTGCTGCGAGTTCGAGATCATGGGTGGGATAATTTTGTTCATGAACTCTAAGTGCTCGTGATGCATATGCAATTACTCGGTTGTCTTGCATAAGTACACAACCAAGTCCAGTTCCCGATGCATCACAGTACATGTCAAAAGACTTTGAGACATCAGGTTGAGCTAAGACTGGAGCAGTCGTAAGATGATTTCTGAGAGTATGAAATGCATCTTCGCATTTTTGATCCCAGGAAAATTTTACACCTTTCTTTAGTAGTTCGGTCATAGGTTTGGCTATTCTGGAAAAATCAGGAATAAAACGGCGATAATAGCCAGCTAGACCGAGAAAACTACGAATTTGATGGACGGAGGTTGGGGGTTTCCAATCCATCACCTCTTGTACTTTACTGGGATCGACGGATATTCCGTCACCAGAAATAGTATGGCCCAGGAATTTGACTGTATCTAGCCAAAATTCACATTTAGAGAATTTGGCATACAGGTGGTGGTCTCTTAATCGCTGAAGGATGACATGGAGATGCTTAGCATGATCTTCTGGAGTTTTAGAATAGATCAAGATGTCATCAATGAAGACCACGACAAACTTGTCGAGCTCTTGCATGAAGACGGAATTCATGAGGTACATGAAATAGGCTGGGGCATTAGTGAGACCAAACGACATGACAAGATACTCGTATAGACCATACCGAGTGGAGAAGGCTGTTTTTGGAATATCACTAGGCCGAATCTTAATTTGGTGGTAGCCGGAACGAAGATCTATTTTTGAAAACACCTTGGCTCCGGTTAACTGATCAAAGAGGATATCAATGCGGGGTAGAGGATACTTATTTTTAATGGTCACCGCATTGAGAGGACGGTAATCGACACACAGCCTTAAGCTATTGTCTTTCTTTTTCACAAACAGGGCTGGACAACCCCATGGTGATGCACTTGGACGAATGAAGCCTTTGTCTAAGAGATCTTGGAGTTGGGTTTTTAACTCGGCTAACTCATTAGGAGGCATTCGGTAAGGTCTCTTAGAGATAGGGGCTGTACCAGGTTGGAGTTCTATAATGAACTCGATATCTCTGTCTAGGGGCATTCCGGGTAAGTCATCCGGAAATACATCTGGATATTCACAGACGACTGGAATATCTTCTAGCTTGACCCCAGATACGGCATAGGTGTAAGAGTTGAACGACTTCGATGGTGGGGGATAAAGAAGAGTAGGTTCGTTCTCTAATGAACCTATCTCCACCATGCGGGAAGGGATATCTATGGATATATGGTACTGGGTCATCCAATTCATTCCTAAAAGAACATCCGTTCCTTTTAGGTCTAACAATAATAAATCTGCCCTCATCAGATGGTTGCCCATTTGAATTGGTATGCCTCTACAGACGTGATTGACAGAGGTATTACCACCAGGAGTTGTTATCACATATATCCCATTAACAGGACAAATTTCCAAGCCTATCTTAGTCCCTAACTTTGTATTGATAAAACTATGGGTGGCACCAGTATCAAAAAGAACAGTAACGGGGTAATGGTTGATAGAAAATGTACCCGTCAGTATTGGTGCCCCTTCAGGGAGTTCGGAGAGTGTAGTGAGATTCACCCTCCCTTGTCGGACCTGCACCACTTGCCTCTTACCCTTGCCCTTGTAGTTTGGATTAGATGTTTGCCCTTGGAATGATTTCCTAGGTTGAGGGCAATCCTTAATGAAATGGGACGGGCTTCCAGAATTGAAACAACGATTATTGTTGTTTCCTGGAGTAGCTGGCGGAAAGCTCGGCCGCAGACCTTGTTGGGGTTGTTGTTGAGTTTGGGAGAGAGGTGGTCGATTGAATTGTACTTGCTGGGGAGGTCGGGCTACCCATCTACCAAGTAAATTGCCTCGAGGCGGAGCTCGAGGAGCATTGCTTGGAACCAACCGATACCGTGGCGACTGTGGAGTTGCAGGCCCTATGGGTGCTTTTCGTTTCTTTTCCGCCCTGTGGGCGGCAATGCAGTCTTCTTGAGTTATGGCCATATTGACCAACTCATTGAAATCATTGGCCTTCACTAGATTCAGCCATTCCTTGAGCTTGGTGTTTAGGCCTCGACGGAAACGATCACATTTGCGGGCATCTGTGTCCTCATGTGATCCCGCATACTGGCACAGGTGATTGAAAACCTGTGCATATTGTGTAACTGTGCGGGTACCTTGGGTCAGATTTAAAAATTCATTGAGCTTTCGCTCAATGTGTCCTGCTGGGATATGATGTGCCCGGAAAGCAGTCCGAAATTCATCCCAAACGACCACGTGTTCGGCGGGTTGCATTGCGTGAAACTGATCCCACCAAAGACGTGCATGGCCTCGGAGTTGCTGGGCAGCAAAGAGCACCTTGTTCTCTTCTGAACATGGAGCTGACAGTAAAGCAAATTTGGACTCAATAGTCCGCAACCAGGCATCCGCATCTAAAGGTTCCTCGGCCTTGTGGAATAAAGGAGGTTGGGTGCTGAGGAAGTCCTGATAGTTGGCCGACAGAGGTTCACCTCGGCCTCGAGGTTGCTGCTGGAAATGGCCCATCTGAGCTTGCACAAGTTGATTTAAAAGCTCGGTTTGCCGAGCCATAACCTCGGCCAAGTTCGGAGGTGGCGGTGGTGGTTGCTGGGAACTACCAGGTTGTCCTGCCCGGAATCCTTCCGGGGTTCCTCGAGTAGCTCCAACCATCTGAAATAAAGAAGATATCCATTATCAACCATAATCTTGCTCCAATTTCAGATAATATGCAATTTATCCAGCTGAAATGTAATGCATATGCTCCATTCAATCTACTTATAACAGGTACACAGATGTTGAGCAGGATAGCTGAAACTCAGGACTTGGATTACTATAAAGATACTACTATCTTACATCAGTACACTCCCAAGGTTACAAACTTTTACCCCAAAAGTACATGCCACATATACAACAAGTGGCTTTATAGCTAGATATTCTACACACTACTTATATTACATCTTATACATTTATTACATCTAAACCATCACCCTGTCAACCAAAACTAAAAGTCATCAAAATTGCCCACTGATGACTGGCTTCCAGAAGAGGAATGATGGGGACTGACGACAGGATCCCCATGCTCAGAATCAAGTTCGGAGACCCCTTCAATCTCCTCGGGATCTTCCTCTTCAGCTTCAGGTGCTGCAGGTGCAACGGGAGGAATCGGGGGCTGCTGCAATTCTTCAATCTGAGCTTGAGCATCATCCACTGCAAGGATCAGATCTTGAACTTGTGCCTGTAGAAATTCAATAACAGTATCCCGCTGAGTGATTATGTGATCACTCTCGTTGATCTGATCTTCACGATGATGGATGGTCTCGTTTTGAGTAGCGATTATTCCATTCTTCTCAATTACCACTGCTTGAAGTTGGTCTGCCTGGGTGAAGTATCTGCAGCGTCCCCGTGGAAACTTCGTGCGGTAGTAATCAGATGGCCTATCTCACGGCGTAGCAGCATGTGATAGTGGTATTGCACGCCCGTATAACGTCTCATTCCTTGCACTACTTCTTCTGGTAGACCTTCCAGCCTATGACTTTCAGGAATTGTTCCAAGGTCCCGCTCTGCTTCACCAGGATCTGTTGTAGCAAACAAACCAATAGGTTGTCCTACAACTTCCTCGGGGTGTTGACTGCAAAAAGCATAAATGGCTTCTAGGGCCGCTGCTTCGATAGTGTCCATAATTCTGTAGCCCATCACGCTGATCTCAATAGGTTGCCATTGTGAACGAAAAGGATGCTGAGATATAATCATCCTAACATGGGCCCTATGGATTCCGTCTTCCACATGTTCAACAGCATCATACTGAGGGGGTTCTGTATAATGGAAAGCCTGCAAAGATTCCTATAGCAAGCGGGGAAAACCCTCCCAGTGAAGGGCATTGGTGTGGAGATGCCCTTCCGGATCCCAGAAAACATTGGAAGGTGCTGCCATCTGCGACCAGGATGAAAATGGTAAAACTTGTTATCTTGTTAGGAGAATACAAGATAAACAGATCAAGATAACCATTTCTGTTAACAGCAAAAGCTGGAAATCAGATGGAAAACTAAGATCCCATATAAAATACCCAACTTAAAGCTGTCCTTAGCTCTTCATTACCCCATTCCAAAAACAAACAACATGTCCATCATATATGAAATTCTTTTATTGACAAAAGATGCATGCATGCGCTACTCGCCCTCACAACCAAAACAACTGCCGAATATTTTCGGACTTATGTAGTTAATTTCGGTGGCATAACCATACGTCTCTCCCTATATAAAACTAGTCGGTAAACCCTACGCGTCCTAATAGCGTAAACGTGGTTAGTGTACCTGCAGAAGAACACATAAATATATATAAATATCTCATGAACCTTTCATGGCAGCACGACATGAAAGCGTCCCCAAACATTACTGTTCACTATAGAAACAGCATCTATACAATTACCGCCATACAGACAACGTTAACATACGTTGTCGAAACAACGTATTCACGGGGGTACCGCAGAATGCGGGGGTATGAACAGCGATCGCCATACCCTGCGCCGAACCATATACTCCCAATATAATCAACCTAAGTTGGTATATTGGCAGCATCTCAAGTAGGCCACTGCTTGAGAAACAGCGTTCGGTTCGCATCACCGACGGGAAGGCCAAGCTCCCTCAGTTGGCTGAGGATCCTTACCTTCTTACCTCCGTACATAGATGTCGTTACAGGAAGTAAGGTTGGATTGTGCAGGAATTTAAGTTTTGACGGAAAGTAGTGCTGCAAGTCAGAACTATCTATACATATATAGATACTATTAGCCACCTGATACTTTCCCATATAAACCCCTAGGGCTTTACGTTCTATTCACCAACCTTAACGGATCCAACGTACTTTGTAAACTCATTTGTTGGCAAACTTTTATCCAGAAAACACTTTTTAAGAACTATTCTAGATGTAAAGATAAACCTACAGCTCTGATACCAGCTGTGGCAGAACCGCTCGAATTATTCCGGCTCAAGTGCACTATTGATCGCCGTACAACTGCAATCAGCTTAACGCACTTCAAACGGAACAATCCTTTGGTCTGTCGGGTCTCCGCCCGATTCAACCACGGTTCAGCAGGATCGAAGCAGGTTTACCTCGCACGAAGGCGAGTTCACATCACAGAATAGCTCATCAACTTTTTAATTTACAACCATACATACATTATTACAAACCGAGTTCAAAGATAAGTAAATTCATACAAACCATGTTCAAACTGACAAGCGTAACAGCTTGTCTAAACTCACAGCGGAAGAAAAAGTTTTTACGCGACTACACACGTCGCGAAGACGGACGCCAAGCTTAGCCCAGGGCCTGGTGTCACTCCGGAGGTTCTGTGCCGGCCGGGAACGGGTCCCACTCCACGGACCAGCCAAAAGGAACGGACGTTGGCCACACAAGGTTGTCCGTGGGATTCTCAAAGGTTATACCTGAAACAGACATTAGCAAGGCTGAGTATTCTAATACTCAGCAAGGCTTAACCGGGATTGGGTATACTTAGCCCATACTAGACTCATGAAGGCATTGCAAAGGCTCTGGGTTTATTTTCAGCTGAAAAGTAACAAAGAGTATGAACTATTTTCAAGTTTTAGCTTTCATTTTCTAGTTGAGTATTTATTCTGATTAGCACCTACACTAAGCAAGCAAGGTAGTGATTATCATCCATCAAAATTATCCATCATTAGTTCCACTTCTTACTCAATGTGGTAAAAGGGATAAGCAATCTCAATCCTCGTGAGAGGCGGACGATTCGAATCGAATTTAACCTTGCAAGGTAAACCTAACTCACACGCTCGGAGTACCGACAGGTGTTCCGAGCAACCGTTTCCCTCATATTCCGGGTTATGGATCGGGGCCACCACAAGCGACTGCAGACCGTATGCACACCCAATGTGTACAGGACATACGTCTGTAGCGCGACTACAAAACCCGTATTCCTGTCTGCCTTGCAGAACGTACTCCCACACGTCGGTGCGTGTAAACATAAAATAAAAGTCGAGTGGTGGGAGCGCGTCCATTTGCCGGGGCCAATCGGGGTACTAGGCTTACCGCTTACCATATTTCGCGGCATGTGGCTAGTACTTTCAAAAACTTAGCCACCACTACCACACATTCCGACCTTAAAGCTTTTATCAAAACAGACAGGGTAAACTTCCTGGTCATGACACAGCACATGACCCTGTCCGTCATCCTTATAGTGATTGCAGAAATGTAAAACATGCAATTCTATATCGCGCGAGTGACAGGAAATCACTCGACTTCTAACCGGTCCTATTAGTGGAGAAACTATCCGATAAGGATCGGGAGCATTACATTGGATTCCTAGGATTCATGCATCTAGGGTTTCACTTCCAATTCCTAGACTTAATGCAAGATTAATATAATAGACTTAGATTGCAGTGTAAATAAAGTAATGGATATGTCCGGGGCTTGCCTTCTGGAGTGAGGGTAGGAGCAGGAGAGTCAGAGATTTCCGAACTCGGGGTTCGGGGCTTCAGTTAGTTCTTCGACGACTTGCGCTGGATCTTCTGGAAAACCTTGGTCTTGCCCTAAGACCAATTCGTAGTCCCCGTCGTCGAGTGTCGTTGATTCTATATGAGATGCAATAAAGTAAATAGGGGTGAATTTTTACTTTGAAAATTCACATTTCAAGTATTATAATTCATCCAATTAACACACAAACATGCATAACTAAAGAGGGTTTAGATTTGAAATACTATTTTACGGTTAAATTTATTGTAATAAGAACTAAAACATTTAAATTAAATTTGAAATGAACCAAATTTGAATTAAAAACTTTTGAATAAAAGATTATAGAATTTGATTATAAAATATCACATTAGAGACTAATAATGGTGGTAATTTAGAAAAGGTTATATAATAGGTTTATTTAATATTCAAATTTGAGAGTTCAATTAAAAGAAGTTAAATTTAAATCAAGTTTAAGTTTGCAACTTTACACAAGTTAACTAGAGTTCATAAAACATTCATGCTACAATTTAGAAAAACAAAAGAACATAAAATAACAAGGTTGGGTGTATTTACCCTCTTAACTTTAGATTCAAAATACAGGTAAAAATATTTTATTTCAAACTAAACTCTATTAACAAGAGTCATAGAGTTTGAAATCTACTTTTTAACAAAATTGGTTTCACTATTTTTAGATTTTTCTGTGAATTGTTATGAATTTTACAAGGCAGAAAAGACTCTCACATGAAATAACAAGTACCCTTACAAACTAGTCCTTGCATTTAACATCTAGCCCCCTGGAAAGAAAGCATTCCAAGCAATTGGATCCAGACCATGGCCGGCGGTGGGGAGGCACATGTCCGGCCAAATTCCGGCCGGGGATGTCGCCAGCGGTGAGGGGAAAAGAGAGAGGGAGCACGAGGAGATCCTGCGCTACCTGTGGGTAGTCTCGGGGAGGCTTGGGACGGCCGGAATCGGGCTACCCACGGTGGGCCGGGCCGGCGGCCGGAGGCGCACGGCGGCGGGGTGGTTCCGGCGTGCGGGGAAGGGAGGAACGGACTGGGGAGGTGCAGTGGGGCACGAGGAAGCTGTTGGTGTAGTCAATTTGGGGAGGGAAAGGGCGGAGGGGAAGGTCCCACGATGACCCGAGGTCCCGGCGGCGGCAATGGAGAAGCGGCGGGCTCTGTACGCGCGCGAGGTGCCCCGGGCGACTCTTTTATAGACGAATTGAGAGGAGAGGAGGGGCACGGACGAGCAGAGCCTTATCGGGGAATTGCTAGGGGGGGGGGAAGAATCTCGGAGTGCGGCGGCGGCAGGAAGCCTGTGGCGGTGCGGCAGTACCGCAGGCGCCGTGGCGCGGGTCAAGACGCCAGCAAGGGGGGGGGGGAGCGGTGGCCGAGCAGAGGGCGACGCGTGGACCGGGGGGGCACAGGAGATGGCCGGCGGTGAACTAGGGGCGGCGCATTACGCCGGCGGGAGAAGAGCAGGGGAGCAGAGCAGGAGAGCAGAGCGCAGGGAGGAAGAAGGGGGTGAACTGAACCAGGGACTGACCTGAGAAAACAGAGAAAGGCAGGGGCCTTACTGTAAAGGGCTTGCAACTTTTAAACCAATGCTCAAATGAAGATGGTCCAAAAAGCAAAAGTGCATGGTTTTTCAAACTCTACAACTTCTCTTTAAGGTTCATCTGCATTTGAGCAATAGTTTTGGGAATAAATAGACTTAGTAATAATTTCATATTTTATGTAAATCCTTAAGTAAAATTACTTTTACACATATACCCTATGGTAATTTCATACATAATTTTTGAAATTTAACCACAGATATCACTTTTTGCACACTAACCCTTATACTTTTAAACTTTCCCCTATGTCCACCCATTTTGCATAAAAGGACCTTTAGTTAATATTAATTACATAAACATCCTTCTTCCATAACATTACATGCATAAAGCATACATTTGCCATACTTTGGACATAAAAGCTACCCAGACTCTAAGGTGTGACCAGCTAATTACCTGAGTGTCACAAATTGATGACATTTTGATTTATTCCAAAAATCCGGGAGAGCCATACGAAACATCTCCATGTTGTTCTTCAGAGATTGTGAGACCACCACTTGTATGCCAAATTCTCCAAATTGTGAGTTCTGGCTGGATACCGTTAAATTTCTAGGTCATACTATCTCCAGTGACGGTATATCCGTTGATCCAAGTAAAGTCCAAGAAGTGCTAGACTGGAAACCTCCTACGTCAGTCCATCAGATTCGCAGTTTTCTTGGTCTAGCTGGCTTATTTATCGTCGCTTTATTTCTGACTTCTCAAGAATAGCTGTAACACCCTAATGTATATTTCCTAAAATTTTAACAAATTTATTTTGGCTTAAATAAAGTTTCTAAGGTTTTTCTTGAGTTATCTTGCATTTAAACTAATTTTATATCACAAGTAATTAAAATTTATT